>NW_023463155.1:0-2156 GCF_013731165.1 Rhagoletis pomonella | reverse complement strand
TGAAGATAATTCACTCAAAATTGATATTTACAATAATTTTCAGACGAAAAATAAGAATATTATAAATTTTTGGAAAATGTGCGTAGCCACGCCCACTAATGGTTACATGTGTATATCTTGGTAACCGCTGCACCAATTTCTTCCAAGCTTGGCAAAGTTGTTGGCCTTGATACAGCATACTAAAGGGCCGAAAATTTAAAAAATCGGACAATAACCACGCCGACATCCCATATAACGGTAATTTTCGGAAATACGAAAACTGCGATATTTTAGTAACTACTGAAGATTATTCACTCAAAATTGATATTTACAACAATTTTTAGACGAAAAATAAGAATATTATAAATTTTTGGAAAATGGGCGTAGCCACGCGCACTTATGGTTACAGGTGTGTATCTTGATAGCCGCTGCACCAATTTCTTCCAAACTTGGCACAGTTGTTGGCCTTGGTACACTATACTAAATGGTCCAAAATTTCAAGAAATCGGACAATAACCACGCCCACATCCCATATAACGGTAATTTAGAGAAATACAAAATCTTCGATACATCAGTAAATATTAAAGCTAATTTATTCAAAATTGATGCTTGCAACAATTCTTTATCAAGAAATACGTTTATGGTAAAATTTTGGAAAATGGGCGTGGCACCGCTCACTTATAATCACATATATGTATATCGGTAACCGTTCTACCTATTTGTACCAAACTCAGTATTTTTATTCTGCTTGCCAAATAAAAGCAAACCGTTGAAAATTATTGAAATCGGACTAAAATTACGGCCGCTTTTCATATAACGCTTAATTTCAGGAATGCTTGAAACTGCGATATTTCGAAACTCAAAATTGATACACCCCGGCTTACCATCTAGCGGTAGCTTTCGGAAAGGTGAAAAAACATATATTTAATACTTGCGCCGTGTATTTAATGTTCGGCTCCAAACGAACTTAGACTTTCTTACTTGTTAAGTTTAGTTTTTGATGCAGAATGACAGGTAATACGAAACCAAATCGATTTTTCTTCTCTCTTGAAAAATTTCTGAAAATGGACTTGGCACCTTTTCACCCTTAGGTCACGATATATGGATGTCCGTATTGCATATTGGCAATAATAAGGTATACGTTTGTACTTAGGAATCAGGTATATTTACATGTTTGTGGCCGCCATTATACGAACGCGCCGGTGAAATATTTGTGTAAAAAGGTTGCTAAAATATTTGGATATACGTACATATTTTCTATTTTTCGCAAATAACTATTACTCATTGTCCCTAAACCTACCAAAATCCAATCAAGCCTACCAAATGGAAAAAACCCTACCAGTTTTGGTAGGAAAAGCCCATGTTTGGCAACACTGTTTGCGGAGGCAATTTTTGTCTCTATCGAGTATAGTCTACCCAGCTGGATTTTACTCATTTGGTCGAGTGAGAGGCTGAAAATAATTTCAATGAGTTTAATATTATTTGTGTTCTGCTTTGTTCTACATCAGTGTTGGCATTTTTGGTACAATTGTACTTTTTTGATACATTTTCGTTTACTACGCAGTACTTTTTAGTAAAATTTTGTGATGAATACTATAAATAAATACGTAGCTCAGAAAATTCACTGCGGGAATTCGTTTTATCTTTTCGTCTTCGCCTTCTCGTTTTTGCCTTTGTAAGTTTTGAAAAAAGGTTTTGAAATAACCATTATAACATAGCAAAAGGTGTGCTATCAACCTCACATTCCTAGGCAAGAGTTGAAAGAATATTTTCGATACTAAATCTTATTAAAACAAAATTTCGAAATCACCTACATATAGTTAGAAACAGTGTCATCGTTAATTCTTTATGTTCTTAAATATCATAACTTCGCGACACTCATATATTGACTAGAGTTGACTATTTATTTTATTATTTTTTAATCCTAATTATTTGTTTATAAAAATATAGTTAATTCCTTAACAAAAACTGTATGAAAATAAGTTTAAATCTTTGAACAACATTAAAAAAATCGAGCTTTCTATTTCAATTTAAGTTTAAAGCAGCTGGAATTTGCCGTCAATGTCATATTATCTAAACGCGATTTTTTTTTAACGAAGAAAAAAATATATATATATATATTAAAAATCAACGATAAGTCGCAGCTATTTTAAACTTGCACTTCATTTAAATTGATC
>NW_023463154.1:0-15234 GCF_013731165.1 Rhagoletis pomonella | reverse complement strand
ATCGAACCTGCGAATTCGATGTTCAAAGTCAGAAGCGTTAACCACTGAGCTATGTACATCCCGTAAACTCTTGTTGCTAATTCATTTTCCTTATTCAACCAACTACTATCAAGCCACAATAACATTGAACTATATTTTATTTATATACCAAAATATCGTTAAAAACAAGAACTCAGGCGTTTTAAATTATTTTCTAGTACTTACATTCATAATTTTGCTTTGAATAAAAATGTACTGAAAAGTACTGATTTTTTTAGCATGGAAAAGTCTAATGTACTGATTTCGGGCATAAAAAATCTGGCAACCCTATGCCTACCCTGATAACAGGGCAGGGCGTTTTCTTATCTTACCGGTAAAAATAAATTTGTTATTCCGTAGAGTGAACCTTCACTACATTTTCGAGAGTGAAACTTTACTACATTCGTAATAAAATTTCAAAGATTGGCAATGCAACACAAGCAAATATAGAGCAAGAACAGCTGTTAGCAAAAACCTAAACCTTGGTTGAAATATCTAGTGATGTTCCGATACGAGTACATATGAGTAAATACTCGAATGCCTCTACCAAGTACCGAGTATTTTTTGTACTTCGATGCATGTGACCAAGTACTTGGTGGGTCTCGAGTACATTGTGCAAGTATTTACTCGGTCGAAAAATTTATGCAACTCTAGTCAAATTGGTAAAGTTGCCACAAGGTGGATGTATCGGGTTTGACACGTATCCCATGTGCTGAAGCTTTATGGTATTTCATACAACAATAGCCAGCGTTACGCAGGAAAAATACGTATATACATATTTATGTTAAAAATAAGCATATATTTTCATATTCAAAAAACCGTTTCTGAATTAAATAAGCCATTTCTTAATTAAATTATATCATTATAACTAACATATAAAAGTTGCGAGAATATGTATTTACCTATATGTATGTATATATTAGAAATAAGCATCTATTTTCATATTAAAAAGCCTTTTAGCTTTAAATTATATCTTTGTAACACATAAAAGGTGGTTTTATTTATTTAAAAAAGATTTCAAAACTGTTTTGAAATATTTAGTCCGAGTACTTTTGAGCATGATAAAAATATAGTAAGGTAGAACCGCTGAGAGTCTCTTTTAAAATTCTTGACGTTTCCAAACAATTTAATTTTAAAATTTACTCACAAACTCACACAGCAACAATTTCGAACAATTTCAATTTTTTATTTTCACTTTTATATGATTCTAAAAATGACTTCAAAAAAAAATCATGGCCGACAAATTGAGAGAACGGTTCTACCTTGCTATGTTTTTATCATGCTTTTGAGTACAAGTAGAATCGAGTATTTTCTAGCGATACTTTGAGTAGCATCGAGTACCCCCTTCGATGTTCTAAAATGAGTACTGGTATCGAGTACATGGTGGTATCGGACGAACACTAGAAATATCTAATATATCTGAGCCATGAACAAAAATCAAACCAAAATTTAAAGTTGGGTACAAATTTTTAAAGATTGCATGGGGTCAGCAACAACTTATCGATTGGAAAAATTAATGTGTTAATGAGAATGTGAAAACTCGTATATCGAGACAATAAAGTGGCCGATGAGCTAAAGGTTAGATGAGAAAACGGCCCTATGTATCTTAATAAAAACAATGAAAATTGAAGAAATAAAGATAAAATTTTAATGGCCAAATACATTTGTACAATCGCAGTTTAAAGAACTGGCCAAACCTTACGAATTTTTTATTCAATAATAAGCAATTTTTTGTTTTGTGATGTGTATTTATTATTTTATTTAAAACTTAATAACGAAAATATATTTCATACATATTTTAGAGGGTAATACAAAGCTTTATGAAGGAAACTAAAGAAAGTCTAAGTTCAGGTGGAGCCGAACATTAAATACCCGGCGCAAGTATTAAATATATGTTCTTTCACCTTTCCGGTGTATCAATTTTGAGTAAATTAGCGTCCTTAAATTTCGAAATATTGCAGTTTCAAGCATTTATGAAATTTACCGTTATATGAAAAGCGGCCGTAATTTTAGTCCGATTTCAATAATTTTCAACGTTTTGCTTTTATGTGGCAAGCACAACAAAAATACCGAGTTTGGTGCAAACTGATAGCACGGCTACCGATATACATATAAGTGGTCATAAGTGGGCGGTGCCACGCCCATTTTCCAAAATTTAACCATAAACGTATTTCTTGGTAAAGAATTGTTGCGAGCATCAATTTTGAATAAGTTAGCTTTAATATTTACTGATTTATCGAAGATTTTGTATTTCTCTAAATTACCGTTATATGGGATGTGGGCGTGGTTATTCTCCGATGTTTAAAGTTTTCGGCCATTTAGTATGCTGTATCCAGGCCAACAACTGTGCCAAGTTTGGAAGAAATTGGTGCAGCGGTTACCAAGATATACACATGTAACCATAAGTGGGCGTGGCTACGCCCATTTTCCAAAAATTTATAATATTCTTATTTTTCGTCTGAAAATTGTCGTAAATATCAATTTTGGGTAAATAATCGTCAGTAGTTACTAAAATATCGCAGTTTCCGTATTTCTGGAAATTACCGTTATATGGGAAGTGGGCGTGGTTACAGTCCGATTTCGCCCATTTTCAATACCAACCTACCTTGGATTAACAGAAACCTACATACCAAATTTTGTTGAGATATCTCAATTTTTGCTCGAGTTATCGTGTACGCGGACGGACGGACAGACGGACAGACGGATGGACAGACAGACATGGCTTAATCGATTTCTCTATTCATTCTGAGCATTTATATATACATTTGTCTATATCTATCTCGATTCGTTTTGGCTGTTACAAACAACCGTTATGTGAACAAAATTAATATACCCTTGTGCACAAGTGCGCTCGGGTATAAAAATATTTATTTTGTTTGTGGGTAATTTGCGTGGAATTTGAAAATATTTGTGGAGATGTGTGGGTAATTAAGATTTCTTTCTGGGTAATTAAACGAATTGAAAACGTGAACGCTGGTAGCAACCGTCAGCTCAGAAAGCAACCAAAACAATTTTTTTTGTTTTCGTTGCTATGCTCCTTGTCGCTTTCTTCGCTTTTCGCTTCACTATGTTCTGCCACATTGAAAAATAAAGGTTTGTTTTTGTAGCTATTATCCGAAAATGTCTTGTCGCTCTCTTTGTCGCGTCACCAGTGTTACCGTTGTGCGACTAAAGTGTAAAATTGACAGTTTTTGGAGATCGATGCCTGTCAGGGTACCGACTTCTTAGAAATAGGCTTATTTTGAAACTTTTCTTAAAAATCATGCGGCTTTTGCCCTTTTTCTTTGATTAAAAATTCTATATACACATTTTGATAATTCTTTATTAAAATTTAATTTGTTTCTTACATATTTAAAAATGCTTTTAGTATTTACATTTCAAAGGCGCTTAAAATTTACATCTCTGGTAAGATTTTGACTGATTTCATCATTTTTATTATGTCAAAATTTGCCCAAAAAAATATCCACAAATAGCAACAATTATTTGTAGCTTAGCATTTCCCCAAGTTATTTGTGTAAATTCATTTTCGCAGCTCCCGGTACAAACAAATAATCTGCTATAATTTATATATAAGCTTAAAAGTCTAAACTTTGTTATAATAATTGTTATCTAGTAATGTTGCTTTTGAGTTATATTGATGTAAATACTTTTTTAACTGCAATTTTTTTTCATAATAAATTCAAAATATGCATATTGCGTATTTTTAGTATATCCTTCATCAATAGGGTTTTATTTTTTGGCAGAAAATTATCTCCATTATCAATTTATTAAAAATAATTCGGCATACTCATAGATGAAATAAAGTCGAGTATAATGTAAGGCGCAGCTTTTTTGACAGATTTCGACTATGAATATGCCACAATAAGTTTCGAGAGGTAAAATAATGAACGTCTTTATATACATGGTATAAAAATAATTTGAATTACTTGAAACACCATTTTCGGCTGTGATACTTTTTTTGCGACTTTCGAAAAACTTTCAGCGGTAACACTGCGCGTCACTATGTTCTTTGCCTAAAGAGTACCCCTAAAGGACCCTTTACATACAACTTTGGCGTTGCGTTGGCGTTGTCGTCGCTTTGACAGCGAGTAACGCCCGTGCTTGCTACAATGAACGCTTAGCAGGGAATAATTTAGTTACTAAATTAACATACCAGCGGCAAATAAATAAAAATTTTATATCAATTGCATTAAAAACTATATTTCTTCCCCGTAGTTGATTAAAAAGGAAAATTTGTTCACATAATTTTGGTTATTTGGAACAGCTGACGAACGACGAACGCGAAAAGTTCAGAGTTGGCCATCTTTCTGTTCTGCTTTTGCGTTGGCGTTGCCCAACTTTGGTTATGTGGAGACTTTCATATAAGTGCATGTATTCACAGTCAGATGTCAAAGCGATGCCAACGCCAACGGAACGCCAACGTTGTATGTAAAAGGGCATTAAGGGTCAAGGAGTACCCAAAGTTAGCCAAAATGCATATGAATAATGTGCTCCAATCAACATTACGATGTCCTAGGGCAGGACCATATACTCCAGCTCTGCATTACATCAGAGTAGCACAAAACTTCTTAAAGGGATTACTCCATAGAGTATCCACCTCCATCCATTGTCCAACGATTTTCGCAGGTAGCTGATAAAAGTTTGTGTATTGTGTGCTCGTTTATGGATGGAATTCCCTGATTCTCCCAAAACTGGAGAAAAAATCAGAAGAAAGGCTGCGGCATCAATTCAAAAGCACAATCTTCCTCTGATCTCTGCGTGTGCGATAATGATTCAAAAGACCCAAGTAGGTCGTTCGGTGAGATCGTATACGCTTAATAGCTACAGTATGTCGTATTATAATGAGTAACATCGATTCAAGGGCTACATCTCGTTTCAAAAAATAAAAATTATAGAAAATTCTATCATAGTCGAAGAGCAACAGTATCCACAATTGAGTTGCAAGCTGAATTTCAAAGGCTACATCTGAATCAAACTGAAACAGTTTCAAAAGTATTATATGATTTTATAATGCAAGAAAAGGATTGCCATTGTTTACCTTCAATTGCCAAAGTTTACGCGCTCACGTCTACAATAAAATTCCTATGATTTAAGTTGGGATTTTAATGTGAAATATGCGTTGGATTCAGCTTTTTAAAATGTCCAGCAGTCGCACGGAATCGACAACACGATCAAAAACAATCATTAATACTCTTTTTCAAAGATATATTGATCACATCTCAACAAAAGCATTTATTTCATATTTTAGTTACCATACACCACTGTCTCTTTTGTAGAAAGTTGAGCATGAATCTTAACAATAAAATGAAAAATTTTAAAATTGAAAACGAAAAATTATAAGAACTTATCAACTTCGTATCAATATTATAAAAAACAAACGCATTAGTCTCTTTCTCTCGTTGTTTAATTTTACGTACTTTTCACTTCTACCGGGTGTCACTGCACACGTATGTATGTATGTTTTTAATTTTATTTATTTCGAGTTTTGCTCAAATATGGAAGATATCATTAATTGAATCCTTTCACACAAGTTATTGTTAAATTAGGTTAAGTTCTTGGAAAATACTCTTAGAAAATTCTCATATAAGGGTTTTTTGATACTAGGAGTTCATTTTTGAAGTTTGTTTTTTATTAGCGCTGCTGTGTATATGGCGCTGTATGCCAATTTTATTGAATTTCATTGAGTGTTTTTAAATAAATACTAAAATTAGAAATTTTCATTATTTGTATTACAAATACCAATTTTTAACACCACAATGAATATTTTAAACAGAAATTAATTAATTTATTATATTGTGTTTTATTCTTTCGTCTACTATTTTTTCAAACTTTCCTATTTCTTTGCTTTTTATTTCGATTATCAAAATCATCTTCATAATTATTTTATTATTTTCCCTTGAGAGTGTAAATTTGCTATTTGAGAATTCTAAAGGTTTTAGTATGAAAATCGCGTGTTTTCGATAACAGCAGTTTATCACTTTATTTGGTGTTTTAATTTAAACAAATTTGGTTTGTGAAAGAAAATATCAACATTATTGTCGGATATTGTTGGTGGAAAATGGCTACAGCTGATGACGTAAATGCAAGCAATAACGTTGTAAATTCTTCACATGACAATGATGACGATGATTTTGAAAATCAAAATAAAAAGAAACAATGGAAAGTTCGAAGGAAAAGTAGACAAAAGAATGAAACAAAATACAATAAATAATTTAATTTCTGTTAGAAATAGTAATTGCGATGTTTGAAATCACATCACGACTGAATTTAATAAAGACTTCTAATTTGAATATTTATTTGAAAAATTCACAAGGAAATTCAATAAAATTTTACTTCAGCGCCATCAGGCGCAAAACTAATAATAAAAGAACTTCATAAATGAATTCCTCGTATCATAAAACCCTTATATGGGTATTTTCTAAGAATAATTTTCTAGAATTTAACCTAATTAAACAATAAATTGTGTGCAAGGAGTAAATTAAGGATATCTTCCCTATTTGAGCTGAACTCGAAAAAAGCCATCTACGTAGTATTACTGACATCTAAAACTATCACTTGCATTTGGTCTTACTCAATACCGAGTCAGCAAGTTTGATTTTTTCGCATAGTGTTATATACAGTATATTTTGCTTTGCTGCCTCTATGCTTAAGTGCACGTTTAAGATACCTACCCCAAAATGCGCATCAGAGGCATTATTTTTAACATTTATAAGGAAACTGCTCCGATAGATGCATTTAGCATACCTGCACATTGGCGATACCTGCCTTAAAAATTGTGCGACTAGTATCAATTATCAAAGAAAGTATTACGTTTACCTTCACTGGCCCTACAATTACCTAATTTTACAACTTTTTATTTATTTTGTTCATCTCGCAGAACAGCGAAAATGGCTATAAATTTATGTAGTTATATAGATAATTAGATACTATTCGGTAAAAATTTCTCTTGCAGTAATTTCTACGTGGTAAGTTATTATTTGGTTTCATAGGTATTTGGATACCTTCCTCATTGAAGTAGTAAAGAAAATTCGCTTAAGTGCCTTTTTCGGTTAAGTGCGCAAGTTTTTCGTGCAAAGAAGAATGTGCAGCTAAGCAAAATATACTGTATATGCATTTAATCGAATTATGTGGGGACTCCATATCGTTTTCATACTATGTTAACGATATGTAAGTATCTTGCTAGGCTATTTATTAAACTTTTTTTTACAGTATGATGGAACATTTTCTGATCACTTGGAGATGCTTGTGCAGATGGGTTACGTGGTACTTTTTTCAGCCGCGTTTCCACTTGCTGGCATATGTGCTCTCATTAATAACTTAATGGAGATACGTTCAGACGCTTTCAAGTTGGCTCATGTGCATCAGCGACCCTTCGGGCAGCGAGTGGCCAACATTGGAACATGGCAAAATGCATTTAGCATTCTCTCGCTGGCGGCTGTTATAGTGAATTGTGCGTTGATTGGATTATCGGGTCAAATATCACGTCTGTGGCCAGGTCTCACAACCGCCCAAACAATAATCTTAATTGTCACACTGGAGGTATAACTCATTTTCAGTGATGATTATTTATTTATATTTATTATTTTGGTTCCTAATTTTACAGCATATTATGTTGGCCTTGCGCTCGGCGTTGACATGGCTGCTACCAGAATTACCATCTTGGTTGGCGGCGGAAATTGCTCGCGCTGAACATTGTCGCAGAGAGATGCAATGCAAGGGAACTTCGCCGCGGCCTACGCCACCCACACCGCCATCGACTACTTCCACTCAGCCGGACCAAGAGGTTCTGAACCTTGAGTGTGCTACAACTAACGACCAATCGATGGAAAGTCAAATGGCTGAGGATATTTTATATCAAGAACAGTTCCGACAAACAACCAACTATTCCCAAATAAGTGAAATCACCAATTTCGGTCTACAACGCAATATTGAAGCTGATGTCAACATATTCGAGAACCGGGATTCTTCACCTGATTCGCCACCATCACAAGTAACTTAAGCTTTAACTTCCCACCTGCATATTTGTTAGCGAGTTCTATATATTCCGTTATTGCAGACGAGCACCATATTGATAAGACCTTTACATGAATCTACGCCGCCTAACAGTGGATCGTCAGTGACGAGCTTAATTCAAGACACCGGCCATGGACACGGCGGGTTCGTTTGCATTAAATTCTGTATACATACATATGTATGATATTGCTCCTTACTTTTAAATTTCTCCTTTATAAACAATTTACATATGTATTCCCCCAACCTCTTATAAAGAATTATGCAATTATGGATGGTGTTCTACATTGCCAACTTCTCACTCTAAATCAGCCATCTTGAACGCATCCCAAAACTGAAGAACTACTTTTTATTTTACTGGGAGTATAAAAAAAATGTAATATAAATTTTACATATGAGGCATTCTTTTTTAAGTCGGACTGATTTCGTAAAAAAATGATGTCATGTCTCCGATTCGCTTCAAATTTCTGGTTTCTATACATGAAATTATCTAACACGTATTCGAGGATTTTTTTCTTCAGAGATATGATCTGTCAAAGTTAGAATTTTTTCGTGGTTCTGGCCAATCATGTACTTTTTCAAATCGTTATATCTCGGGCTATACTCATCGCAGAGACCTCTGGGTCGATTAGGCGGTGCCACAAAAAACACTCATGAAATAGACCCTAAACAAAACTTAGTGTAGGTTGTAGATATGGTCGAGTGCAACATGAAAATAAGTTCCGTATAATACCTGAACCTCCATTTTTTATTTCAAAACAACCGTTATGTTCGTACTTGATGTACTTGTCTATAAACAGGTTGACTATTTTTCATCCGATTTTAAAATCCGAACATGTTTTGAAAAGAGGATTTATAGACCTTTAAAGTTGTGTACAACAATATATTATTATATTTAACGTTAGAAGTTTTCATCGGTTAAATTTTAATAAGCCCCTATTTTTCTTGATTTTTACAACTTTGACCATCGCTTATTAAAAAAATTTCTATGAACGTTGCTAAACATGTAGTACCTAAAAGAACATTTATTTTGGAATTAATTGGTACCCCACCTAATGCAATTGCATAAAAATTGTCAAAGTTAAGCATTTTAAACAAAAATACGGTATAGAATTTAAATGTGTGTATGTACCGCACGTGTCGGCCGCTGTGGTGTAGTGGTAAGCAGTGCGCGCTTCCACTCCGCAACGCCTGGGTTCAAACCCTGGTCAAAGCAACATCGCAAAAATATAGAAAAAAAGGTTTTTTCTTAACAGCGGTCGTCCCTCGGCAGGCAATGGCAAACCTCCGAGTGTATTTCTGCCATGAAAAATAGCTTCTCATCAAAATACAATCGCCGTTCGGAGACGGCGTGCAACTGTAGGTCCCTCCGCTTTGTGTGTCAACATCAAGGCGCACGCCACAAATCGGAGGAGAAGCTCGGCCAATCTAAGCGCCAATCTATTATTGTGTTATGTACCGCACGTTCAGATTTTTTTAGCAGGGTGGCCAAGGAGCTCATCAATATTTACTCAGAATTGATATAGACAATGGCTCTTAAGCAAAAAATTTATTTTTCATACAATTTTAGGAATATGGGCGTGGCACCTCCCACTTATATGATATATTTGTATTTCAAAAACTACTACACCGATCGCGACCAAATGTGATATACACTTTGTTCTTAGCATCCTTAAGCGCCGTCTTGAATATTTTTGTAATCGGACAAAACCTACTCCACCTAAAATATATCTAGCCTTGAACCTTTTGAAATTACCGTTATGTGGGTGCAGAGCGCGGTTTTTGTGCGACTTCAAAAATTTTCAAGACGGTGCTTAAGGAGGCGCACAAAGTGTCAAATCGGTTAAGTAGTTTTGAAATACGCATATATCATATAAGTGGGCGGTGGCACGCCCCTTTTCCAAAAATTGTATGAAAAATAAATTTTTGCTTAAGAGCCATTATAGGTATATATATCAATTTTAAGTAAATATTGATGAGCTCCTTAACCACCCTGCTAAAAAAATCTGAACGTCGGATACATAACACACATAAACACGCAATACCGTATTTTTGCTTGAATTGCTTAACTTCGACAATTTTTATGCATTTGCATTAGGTGAGGTACCAATTTAATTGAAAATAAAATTTCTTTTAGGTAAATACGGCATGTTTAGCAACTTTCATAACAATTTTTGAAATATAATAAAAGAAAAAGCTTTAAAGCATTAACTTTGGCTTACAGTGCAGCCGGGAGCTCTGTCGATTGATTGAGGCGCGGTCGTGGTCTTCTCTTCCTGATAAAAAGAAATAATTTTACTGAACCTAGCATTATTGCAGATTTTTCTTTACAACTCTATATTTTAATAATTTCATTTTACTAGCACTGCTTGATTACAACCACTTGCTGGTTGCCGAACTGTCAAATTTCGATTATCGATAACTCTACAGCAACTGACGATAGTTGCCATTCGTAATACAAATTTTCCTTTCAGTTGCGTTGCCAGCTGGCAACCGAACCGTGGTTGCGTTGTTATCCGTAATCGACCCATCCATCTTAACGTCGTTTTCTAGCTATCTTGGATGTAAATAGTTGAACTTTTTGAAGATGATTTGCATAGTGAAGACCAGTAAATTAAGGATTTAAATTTAAACCATCGTGATCTTTGTTTAATTGTGTATAAAAAACACGTTCCAAAAAAATAAAGGGCTTCCAAGAACTATGTATATTAAAAAAATTTTTTATGACGAGTTTTATCTTGTGAGAGTAGAATATTTTTTAAAATTTGTTTTCGAAAACAGACTGAGATATACATATTTAGCAAGGTGTTAAAAAACGTTTTTTGGCAAAAATGTAAATTTTATTGTATGGCAGAATTTTTCTTTAGGGCGAAAAACTCCTAGAATTGGGCGCAACAATTGGAGGACAAAAATTAGCAAAACGCAGATTTTATTGCGAATTTCGGCAAAATATCCCTTTGTTAACAGCATTTGCTCCGCAATCCGTTTTCAATCTAAGAATCTTCTAGAAATGTGCGAGGCAAGTTCAAAAAGTTCAAGTAGTTTCTTAAAGAACTTTTTTGAAAAAAGTCCCCTCAGATGACAAAACAGATTAGGCTCAAAAAAATATTTAAAAATCTTTTCAACGGAATCGTAATAATGAGATTTTTGATGCTGTTTTTTCTACTTTTTTCAAAAATTGATTTATGAAAACCTTAAATAACTGGGCCAAAACTAGGCAGATAAAGGTAACAAAACAGTAATGATGTACAAGACTGATTATGATTGCAAAATGATGGAATTGCTGAATGATTAAACCACATACAGAGCCATAAGAAATGATCCCACCCAGAAGTTAATGAGAAGAAACAATGCGATCATAAATAATTTATACAAACAGAAGAAAATTAACCTAAAGGAAAAGCTACGGTTGACATGTGCAGCGGCAAATGACCCAGACTCTACGGGGGAGGCCGTAGACTCTGGGTCATCCACAAGCCCAACACACCTCTCCGACCAATATCGTCATCCACAAATATTCCCTGTTACAAACTTTCAAAATTTATGGGAAATATATATAGAATATATATATATATATAATATTCTAAGAAATATCACATCAGATACATACAATATAAAAAACTCGTATCAATTAAAAGAAAATCTCCAAGATTTCACAGTAGAAGCAGGTGAAATTCTAGTATCTTTTGATGTAATTTCATTATTTACGAATATCCCGACGCAGTTCGCCATACAAATTATTATGAAAAAAAATGGAAAACATTGGAAAACTACACCAACATTGCAAAAAATTATTTCCAGATGATACTAGAGTTTTGCTTAAGAGACAACAACTACTAGCTCATACCCAGCACACAAAATTGCAAGGAATTTGGCCCTGTCAAAATAAGTATTCTGATTTAGACTTATGGGATCTCGGTAGAAAAGTATTTTCCCACTATTATTTATGTGCAAAAAGTCATTCGTGTCCCAATTTTTTTTTTTTTTAAATACCAACACATCTTAATTCAACTTTGAATGATGTTCTTTTCCTTTCTCTTTCATCACCACCATCAAAAATATTATTATTACAACTCCGTTCAAATTTTTTTTTTAATATTTTTATGTAAATTTTTTAAGCTTAAACCGTTTTGTCATTTGAGGGAATTTTTTCAAAAAACATCTTAAATAAACTATTTTTATTCATAAAAAACTCCATTTTTGGAGGTATTCTCAAATCGTCCCAGCTCGCTTAAATCTTAATATTTTTCCGAAATATTTTGGTGAACGTCTTAAAATATAATAGATTTTATAATTCCAATGGAAAAACAGTACCGATTTTTTTTTGTATGGGGAGTGATGCAGTCTAATATACATACATCATGTTCTTGCCAAATGTTCTTGCAAAAACGAACGAATGTATTATTATACATATAAAGTGTGCCACCAAATGAAAAAAGTTACATTGAACAAAAGAAGACTATGATTTGAGAAACTACCCTGCAGAAAATTGAATTAGTTTGAAAGTAATTTATAAAATACTTTATTTTCAATGATAACTAATTTAAGTTCTCACTACTTTACCTGCAAAGAACTTATTTATTTAACATGGCGATGTCCTAGGAAGCAGTCAATTGCCCTTTCCTGCATGTATTTTCAACTACTTTAAAATGAATTTGGCTTAACCAACTTCACAGTCAGTATGTTTCGTTTGAATACGCTTTCGTTCTGCACTTCACAGATGCTTTTTCATAACTAAGAAAAACCGAAATTAAAAATTAAATGAGATTTAAGCATGGACATTTTAGCAATTGTGGCAAACATCTTTGCACGCTCAGCTACAGCCAGACATGTAAATGTGCTTTCAAATGTTCAGTTTGAATCGTGTGCAAGCAGCAAGTCGACTGTCCTATCCTGCATTTAAATTCAACTACTTTAAAATGAATTTGGTTTACACAACTTTAAAGTCAGTGTGTTTCTTTTGAATTCACAGATGGTTTTTCATACTTCCAAGACACAAATTGTTTTTTTGAGTAAAAATAGTATCAAAAATCGAAACATTTACTCTTTGCATTTGTTTTAAAGTAGTCTTTCAAATAGTTGATTTAAAAAAAATTACTTGTTTCCGTCAGGGTAAAGTTCCACTTTTACCATTTTTATTGGTACAAATGAAATTCATTCTAGAATTGTTATATATATGAATAAAGTTATATACATATACATAAATATGTGCGTAAGGAATATTGTGTAAAAATATTTCACGCCAATATTTAATTACTTTTAAATTATATGACTTAAATAAAGTTTTGGCGTGCGAGTAAACGTATTAGCTGACTGTGTCTGGTGCTACGGGACGTATACGTTACACACACAAAGGCGGGTATATGAGCACGATTGGTTGAATCGCTATCGATTTTGCTATTTTTAAAATTTTTCAAGGTTTTTTTACAATTTTTTAAGATTCAGAACGGTTTATGGTCTAAATACACTTCAGATTTGTATTTAACGGATCAAAATACATAAGAATTATGCTTGGTTTAGATCCATAAATTTTTTTTTATTACCATTTATCCCATTTTAGCTATTTTTACGATTTACAAACAACTTTTTTTTTTCTTTTGTGTGCCGGTGAAATCTAAGTTGGTAAGAAAAGTTAAGATACAATATTTGTGCGTATGGATGTCTGATATAATAAAAAATCGGTCCCCAATTGTAAGCTGGAAGAATGCTGAGCTTGTACAAACATGCCTGTTTTGACGAACGATAATCGCCAATTTTCCGGCCCGTATCAATAAGTGGTCGTATTTGTCTCATTTTTTAACGAGGTAAAGTCTTGGGTATACTTTTCATTTTACATATTGTAAACTTAAGTAAAAACATGATTTTGCAATTTCAAACGTCATCCTTGCATGTCAATTGCGGTCCTTTAAATTTGAAAAAGAAATGGGATTTTACGTTTTTCATATAAGGATATAAATTGCGTGTCTGAGTGTATCAACCGGATCTATTCAGGAACCTTTAATCAATCTTCTGTATATCAAGGGCCAATAGTAGTAATTTGCACAAAATTGCACAATTAAAAAAAAAGTCGATTTAAAGTCAACCTTTGGTAAAGAAATAGATTTTTTTGTGTATTTTTGGTTAATAACATTTAGTCATTGGGATTTTTCTTATTTCGACAGACAGAGGCGCAACTATGGGTGGCATGGCTGGCAAAATGCCAAGGGCCCCCGAAGCGAGAGGGTCCCGGCCCTAGAGATCGCAAGCTCAGAAATATCTTAGCATTTTTAACAAAATACTTAAAAGGTATAATTTTTTTAGTACTTAAAATCACTTAAAGTGTGACACAACTAAAGACAACATGAGCATTTCGAAAAAATAGTCAACCAGGACATCGGCGTAGCCAGAATGAAATTTAGAGGGGGGCTCGACCCTATTAAGCTGGCATTTCAGTGTACTATTTTATATAGATATATATAAGAAAAATTTGAAAGTTAGGGGGGGCTCGAGCACCCCCCTGCCCCTACCTGGCTACGCCCATAAACCAGGACCGAGAACTAAAATGAACAATCAGTTGTATGGGAGCTATAAGTTATAGTGGAACGAGTTTGACGATTTCGACAAATGATTAATACATTATAAAAATACACTCGCTTACCAAATTTCTGTCGGGTATCTCGAAAACTGAGGGTCTAAATTGCGTTCAAACAGACAGATGGACTTGGCTAAATCGACTCAGCTCGACGTTCTGATCATTTTGGCAAACATTTATGTGGGTTTATATGTTCTTCTTCTGGTACTTCCAAACACTGGACCAAATTTATAATTACTATTTCATGTTCATGAAAGGTAACATTAAGGAAAAATCGTACGTTCGCGACCGGTACTTAAGCTTATAAATAAAAAATTAATAGAGATATTTCAACGCGAAATTAGATAGGAGGAAGTACCTTTGTTCCACTTCTATATAAAATTAATCGCTTTTGAATATTCTGTTTCATTCCACAGTTTCTTCTATTCATACGTTCGCGATCGCATATTTGTTGCTAACATATTGAAAAAAAAATCGAAAGATCATCCCTTTTGTACCAAAGATATTGTCAGCAAATATTTTGTGCACTAAGGGGCTGCCCATATATTACGTAAGGAAGTTTTCGCCTGTTTTAAGCCCCGCCCCCCTCCCCCCTCCCATCACGTAATAAATTATAAGATTTAGTTGATCCCCCT
>NW_023463153.1:0-15235 GCF_013731165.1 Rhagoletis pomonella | reverse complement strand
CGCCCAACTCAGCAGCACAACCGCTGATTACTGGGCCTGGCACAGGACGGTGGATCAATGCTTCGAGAAACGAACCAATTTACTAAGAAAGAAAGCTGCAACAATTTTAATTTTTTCAATTTAAATTTAATAAAGTATTATTAACATTAGTTTTAATAGTTTAATAAAAACATTGGTCTTGTAAATCAAAAATAAGATTTAATCTTTTAAAATTTCAAGAGAAAAGTAATTACTTTTTCATTAATCCCAAAAATTAATATTTTATATAAACTACCACAAAAATTTTTTATAATAAATAAAAATGTAATCAAAAATATTAAATTTTGAACCATTCAAAATGAACTACTAATAAAACAAATTGGACTAATAAAAATTATTATAAAAATTAATTTTAACATTGTAAAATACTAAATGATTGAAAATAATCATTTCGATGAGTACGAATTATTGAAACATGGCACGCTTTGATGTAGAAGAAAAAAATCAGAACAGTTTTTGGCACCTTCGATACCAGAAGCAACAACAAAATACAGGCAAATGTTGTTTTTGCTCAAATGCTCTAAAACTGTTTGATAGGCCTTGAATTAAACAAAAAATGTGATATAATTCATATGAAGAAAGTAACATTCACAAAATATTTTTACTTATGAAAAGTCTAACAAAATATAGGAAAAGCATTGTCTTTAAAAACTGCTCCGCATATTGGACATAGCGCTCTTGTATGAATTTTTTCTGCATGCTTTTTAATATGTTGTTAAAAACATTGGTGGAAAACCTTAAAATGTTTGAATGGAACCATGTCGCAAACGGCTCTCTCGCTTTATTTTCTGACATTCGGCTGCCTTATAGTAACATTTTATAGGCAAATTTTCAAATAAAGCAGTGGCACCTGGTAAATTCCACTATGGGTGGGATGCAGCATGCAATAACACCATACACAATAATTACCATTACTTGGACATTAAAAAGCAGTTTCAGAAGTGAACTAGTGTTATTTTATCATTTTTCCTTTTTCTAAACGGTTATAATGCCACCAGTACATAATTGCGAAAGGAAGGGAGGGGCGGGGGACGCGAGCGCGACGTCACTTTCAAAATTGTATACTTACAAATCCGTCCATTCAACTTGTTTATGTACTACTTTTCTTCAAATGTAACTGGGTGACTACCTACATATGTGCATTAGTTTGCTTTATTACTGAAATTGTTAAGTTTAAAAGTTGGTCTTATTGCTCAACGAGAAATGAAATAAAGCAAATTTGTGTTATTTCACATTCAATTGGGAAATAACACAAACTTGCGTTATTGCCGTGTAAAATGAATGTAAATATTTTTCCGCCGTAAAAATAACCGACATGCCATTCAATGTGTTCTAATTTTGACAGCAGGTACCCGTCAGCCCATTATCCGCTGCTATTCTGTTTACCACAGATGTCAAATTTGCAATTTCATTTGTGGAAATAGCTGATCTCGCCTTAGGCTATCTGCACGCTCCTCGTACGCACGTTCGCAAAGGCAAAGAATTCCATTTGTATTATTATGGACGCTCACACACATCTGTCAAAACTTGTTGTCGGTTTTGGGATTTTTTGCTATGAAGTGCGGATTTTTGTCCGTTTACTGATTCCATTTCCGGATACTTTGACGATCCGTTTTCCCACTAAAGTGTGCGGCAGAAACGTACGTACAGACAACAGTATGTGAAACGGATACGTTTTCGGCCGTTTTTTTTCTGAAATTTGTCTGATAGAATTTTTCGTTCAATACGCTTTCCTTCTGCACTTCACAGATACTTTTTCATGGTTCAAAAGCGATAAAATAAAATTAGGAAGCGCCTGAAGCAATTCGAACCCGGCACATTCTGGAAGCTAACGAATACTGGCACACTCTTCTGCACGCTCAGCCACTGCCGACTGCGCAGGTATGCTTTCAAATGTTTAGCTTAAGCAAATAAAATACAATTATTGCTTTCAAATGACATCATCTTTTTCGAACGTTTTCCGGATACGAAAATTTATGATAACTGTAGGATTTTTTTGTATGCGTTTTCGGATACGGAAAATTGAACTAAACTGCACTGTTTCGGGATACGAAAATTGATGATAATTGTAGGAGTTGTTGAAGTGAAACTACTTAGGCGGCAGTATCGCAAAAATGGAGAGTGAAATTTTTAAAACTGAAAACGTTACATGAGTGAGAAGGAAGATATAGGTAGTATAGGGAACGGGAAAAAAGAAATACAGCGACGCATGACGGGTACGAGTACCTGCATACGTGTATATGTATGTTTGAATGCATGTATGTATGTATATATATATATGTATACGTATATATGTATGTATGAACGAACTCATTGCGCATTTAAGCTCTGCCGGTACCAAGCAATATATGTATAAATGATGCAAGCGTGCTTCGCGTAACTACATCCATTCGTACATATGTACATATGTTTGTATGCACGATCCAGAAAATAAAGGTCGCGCCATTCGCGGACCGCTAACCCTCTCTTCGTCCACCCATTCGCTGACGTCACACAATACTTTTGTTTACATTTTCTGGTTCGTGACATTTTAGGTTATTTCAACTTTACAAATTTACAAATTAGAAAGATTTTGAGCTTTTTTTTGTTTTTTGTGAAAACTTATAAAAAAGTTATATATTAAAGAAAAAAATGAGGTGTGCAGTGATTAATTGTGCTAGTGTTAGTGCCAAAGGATCTGGGTGCAGTTTTTTTACTTTTCCGGCCGACATTGAGTTGGTGGAAAAGTGGATCCAGTTCTGCCGGAGACCAACGGATTTCAACGCCCGAACCAGCGTCATCTGTGTAAAACACTTCACCACTGATGACTTCGAGAACGAGCTACCTACGAGAACCTATAAATTGAATCCGGCATCAGATCACATGCAATAAACGGCAACATTTCATTACGATGTATTTTTTATTTATTTGTTATTTAAAAATATAACACGTTCCCCTGATAAAGCTTTTTATTTATACATACTGACCTTCTGCTTCCTACCGGAAATGTTAAGCCGTATGCATAAAAACTAAGCAATTGCTTTTTTCTTGAAATTGCATACCTTTCACTTAAATTTGTTTGAACATAATATTTGAATTATTAATAAACAAGCACATGTACTTATTGCCAATAACAATTTCTATTTTATTCAGTTTTAAACTTTTCTTTATATATTTATGATTACATAAATGGTTCTCGTTTTATTACACAGGATCATCTCTACTTTTTATAGAAAATTTTGAAAAAAAAGTGAAACTAAGTGAAGTAATTTTATTATTGGCAGAATTAGTGTCTAACTCTACGTGACTGCTTCTAAAAGCTATCGTGTTTCACGTGGCATATAAGACTTAATTTCATTATTACATTAGTGTTTTTTATATGTATGTATATGAATAGGATATTATATATTTATGTATTTAAAAACCAACAACTTTAGACCGCGCATCTGAACTTGTTAAAATCTTGGCGTGTCACAAACATATTCGTTATTATATAAGGAAAACTACGAAGAATATGAAAAAGAATATCAGTACTGCGAAGATTTTTATCATCAGTTTGGAAGTACTTCAATATTTCACCATACGCTCCACAGTCTCCTCTTGCTCCTTAACCATATGTGCTGATTGTTGAAATATACTGCCTAGCTCGACAATAGTCGATTCCACGATTGAGAGAAATAGAGATTGCGCCAATCGCGGTACCGTTAATCCGCTCTTTGTGATTTTGACAGAATCAGCTGTGTGCGTGACGTCATCTTGGTGCAAATGTTGATTGTGAGCATACGAAAAAACCAAATAACAATTTTAATATTTGTGTGTTAATATTTCTGCTTGGTTTTAAACAATTATTGAGACATTACAAAGCAAAACGAAGTGTGCAGTGGCAAAGTGTAATATGTAGTGAAAACAAAAGGAATGCGTGCGATATAAGTTTTTTTTCGTTTCCTACGGACGCAAATCTGGCGAAAAAATGGAAGCAGTTCTGCCGGCGAGGAGATGCATTAAACACCAAATCGAGCTTTGTGCTATGTGTGTGAGCTATGAGCTCCTACATGGAACCATGTTGGCCTTTCCTTGGTGAATTGTAGTAGGTACATTTGCATGGTGAACTTAGACAGTTGCTAGTTTAGTTTGCTGGCAATGGCAAAAAACAAAAGCAGTTTCTACAGTAAATAGATACATGAACTTCACTACCTACTTATTTTTGTTAGTACCTGATTCTTTTTAGTGCTGGTATGAGGTAATGCACCAGTGGATAAGGTCGCCAAGCGCTAATTCAAGCGGCATCTTACCGCGCTGTTACGTACCTAATACAAAACAGCTTAAATTATATTTTATTTACATGGAATATTTGTTTCCAAAGAAGCCACACTCATGCATCCTCTCGGAAATGGTAAAAAAGTCATCAAATAAAAGCTGTGGAGTTAACAGCTGTGGAGTTTATGGTGGTTGGCTACCGTACACAAATATAAATATGTACTCTACATGGCGAGTCCAAAAATTCACTTTGCTGCACACCTTCCTTTTGGTCTGTATGAAATTGCAAACACTGTTAATACATCCATTTTTTCATGTGCCAAAAGTCGTACTTACCTAAAGGGCTACATGTCCAAAATTATTGCTACGTGTTCCTAATTAATCAATCTTTGCATATTTATTAATTCCTGCAAAATTGGGCCATGTAATATAAAAATTAACACATTTTTCTGCATTGTTTACATATTTTTATATGCGTTTTGGCATTTCTCTCTCGCAATTGCACCAAAAATCCTCTCTCATTGGCGCAATCTTGTATTCTATCATTCTTGAGTCGATTCAATGTTCTGCATAGTCTCAGCCCGCTGTTGCACGTAACTATCGAAGTCATCATATAATGCAATCTGCTGCTGCGTCTGTATTCCACTACCTCCGACTGCACCCAGCAATGGTGTTGTATCACTTGCGGCCATGTCAATGCTTACGGCCGTATTCTCTTCGCTTAACAGCAAGGAGCCCTGTTTCGCTGTACTCGAGCGAACAGTGCTAGCAGCAATTGGTGACTGCCCGATTTGATACCGACGTGCTTTTTGTTGTTTGAGATTTTTTATACGCACTTCTAGTATCTGTTTGAAGTCGGTGCCCATGCTGGCTAATTTAGATTGTAACGCATACACCATGATGTAAGTCAATTCTTGAATCTATTGCGGTCGATCATCAAAAAGACTCTTCTTTTTAGCCACTGCAAAAGAATCGGTAAAGTAATATTTATAATTAAGAACACCTATTCATTTTATACTCACGCATTGTCAATTTTTCCAACTTGGCATATGCACTTGCTATGTTTTTGCCAATATATTTGTGGCCATCATAAATTCCTTTCATACGTCAATTGTTGCACCATAGCCTGTAAGAAATGCGTAAACATAGTAATGTAAACGTCTTCAAATGCACTTCTACTTCTAACTTACTTGTAAGTCTCTAATCTGTTGCTCGTACATAAATTGCGTCTGCGTCGAGGTCTCTATCCGATTGCGGCCTTGGTTTAAATTGGCCTTATCCGACAACTGGCGTATGATAAGCTGCGCCATTTCCAACTCATTTGACTTTTCTTTGAACTGATGTTCAACATCGGGAGCACGTTGCTGCATTACATCTAACAGCTTTTTCATTTCATCCAGATGAGCCGCTTGATGTGGCAAACACCCAAAAGTTTGTTTACAAAGTGCATTTTTGAGTAGTTGAACAAATGCCAGTGGGCAGCTAGCGGGTCAGTTGCTGGCAACAATTTGCAGGCTTGGGCCAGCGTTTGTTGCGGCTGCCGGAAAAGTAGCTAAATAATGAAAGTAATTATATGTATAGCGGAGTAGGAGGTTTTTCTTTATTTTAAAAGCTTGCTTACTGATTTCACTAATTGACGACGATGCAACGATCACCGTGGAATCGTTCTACAAATTATTACCAGCAACTGACCCGCTGGCGGCCCGCTGGTATTTGTTCAATTACTGAAAAAATGCAAATCATTATAATGATTGCAGTGTTTTAACACTTTCAGCGATTTGCATTGCATTTAAGAAGTACACATTCTTTACTTTTAAACAACCAACTTACCATTTAAAATTAAATAATTCCGTAAATCCGCGATTTATTATGCACTTTGTAAACAAACCTTTCAATAGGTGCGTTCGTTTAAAATCTCCAGCAGAAACCAACCAACTGCCAAATTTCGGCGAAATGTCATCTGTTCTCTCACAAGAGAGAAATATCCAAAATAGTACGCGAACAGAAAATTTGCAGAAACTTGCAAGTTAGACGAACAGCTGATATAATTTTTGTTTACATACAAAAGTGTAAAATTTAAAACGTACGAAAAGTCATCGCAAAGGTTTATACTGACACAGTTTATTGATTAAACAAATAACTACTTATTTCTTACAAGTTTAATTAGTCGCATTTTGTAATTTTTATCTTCCAAACCATCAAATTCAATTTTGTGATTTGCGTAAATGCCAACCAGCTGTTTTTGATCAGCTGTTTTCCTGTTGGCAAAAATTTTTCCAGCAGAAACCAGCAGCTTCCCCTCAAAATGAAATGTCAGTTTGCTCTCTCAATTTCCCCTACTTTGCAAGTTTTTTACGTACGCGAACGCAAAAACTTGTAAGTTTTGGTTAAACATGAACAATTAACAGCTACGCGAACGAACCTAATTTCGCCCCAGCTGTTCGATTCTTCTTCTTTTTCTTATTGAATTCGTCTTTGCTCTCTCATTCTGGTATTTTTTGACGTCACGGCCAGTTGCTCTCAGCTCGATTGGCGCAATCTTGTATTCTATCATTCTTGGTTTGTATGGATATATTTATGATGAAGCAAACGGGCTTCGTTAATGTGCTGATAGGCATATGTATGTACTTATGGACTGCAATGTTTTCATGTATGTACATATGTTTGAATGGTTGTATATATATTTGTACGTATGTACATATGTTTGTGTACATGTATATATGCACATATGTAGCACAAACGAAAACAAATCTAATAAGCTGCTCGTTGATATAAATGCGAACTGTACCCTGCAAGACAGCTGAGCATCAAATAAGTGCTCATTTTATCATTATCACTAATTACAAAAGTGCTTATTAAAATACTAATTTTTGTTCAGGCGATGGGATAAAACTGAGCACTTTCCCCTTGTTGGTGTAATATTTTACCTCTTCTTACTAATTGAAAACTTTGATCAATGAAAAATATATCGGCTCTGCTCTACAAACTACCAAACTGCTTATTTTCGTTTTTATAAATACATCGGTGCTAATGAATAAAGTACTCATTGTTGTAATTAGCAAGTCCTCAGTGCTAATAAACAAACTCATCATTGTTGTCGTTATAAACTCCTCAGGACTAATAATCAAACTACTCATTTTTGTCGTTATAAACTCCTCAGTACAGGAAAAAACAAATAAGTAGAAAATCAAAATTTTTACTTTTAAAAATGAACTGGTTTATTTAAAAAACGTTTATTAATACAAAACTCGTATAGTAGATATTTTCAAACAAATAATATACTTTGTACATATCGATGGTCCTGTGCAATAACGACACAATTCAAAATTCAAAAAATAAAACCCTTACTACTGTTAAGATATATGAGCCATCTATCTAATCCATGTCGAATCCATGTCTTATATTTAGTACTTACTTTAGAAATCCTTACTGCTTACTTTAGAAAAGGTTGGAAATGGATTAGACGACGATTACAGACAAGAGCCACTTAACAGTAGTAACAGTTTTTATTTTTTGAATTTTGAATTGTGTCGTTATTGCAGAGGACCATTGATGTGGATGTGTATAACATTGCTGGTGCCGGCGTTGAAGGTGATGTTGTTGGTGGCCTTAAAGTAATAGTGGTGATGTTGAAAGTGATTTTGCTGGTAGAGGGGTAGAGGCGTGGAATGTTGATGGTGCGACGTTGCTGGTGCCGGTGTTGAATGATGATGGTGGTGATACTTCTGGTACCGGTGTTGAAGGTGATGGTACGATGTTGGTGGTGGCATTAAAGGTGATGGAGGAGGTGCGTGCGATATCAGCTGGTGACGGCGTTAAAGAAGATGGTGGATTTTAATTTTAATTGTTGCAAATCTGTAATAACGAGAAAATCAATTAAAATGCACAAATTAAGTAATTTACATATGTATGTACATACCTTAAAAATAATGATGCAAAGTTGACGGCAACGGCAACGGGAACATAAAATGAAATTTGAAATATCTATAAAATTATAAAAAAAATTTTATCAAATTTGACATTTTTCGTCAAAGCCTACTGTCATAAAAACTGTCATATTTCTTACTCGCTTTAACGCACAGAATTCCTATAAAAGTAGGAGTTCCGCTCTAACAAATGAAACATTTTTCACATTTCGAATGCCAAATTTGTAAATGTGTGCGTGTGATAGCTAAAAAGTTACGAAAGTGTGTGTAACGCTGTCGAATTTGAGGGGAAACTGCTCAGCCATGGCTTGCAGGGTACTGATTGTCAAAATTTATGTGTTTGTTGTACATTTGTTCATGTTTGTCATTGTACGTGAAATTTTCTAGAGTAGTTTTGTGCTCTCGCTATCTCCTTTTATTAACTCGTCCTTCGTTGGTATACT
Source organism: Rhagoletis pomonella (assembly GCF_013731165.1). Lineage (NCBI taxonomy): Eukaryota > Metazoa > Arthropoda > Insecta > Diptera > Tephritidae > Rhagoletis > Rhagoletis pomonella. Next base: position 6,591 of record NW_023463153.1, on the reverse strand, counting down.
CTGATGTTACAGGAGCAGTTGAAATTTTCGCCTGACGTTTCTTAAAGAAAGCCATAAACGTAGCGACCTTTGGTTCAACTTGGTGTTATTTTGCTCTAGATTGCTCCGTTTCTGGGCCTGTTGAATGAATTTATGTCTTGGTTGTATGAAAGATCAAAAAATTTGAATTTTCTGGCAAGTTGTACAACTTATCGCTACATTAATGGCCATGTTGTACAAATTTGCGTTTATTTTGTACACTAAATAACCGAAAATGGATAACTCAGCAGAAATAGGTACGTGCTTCCGTTGAATTTTATAAATGTAAGTCGAAACTATGAAACTGTAAAAATGAGATTTTACAATGAGACTGCTCGCAAAATTTCAATGTTTGTGGGCAAAACGTCCAACTTGATTGCGGATTAATTGGAACCAACGTTTTCGGCTTGCATTATGTCAAAAGGATGTGCTTGTTGTAATTCATTCTGTCATTTACTACCATTATGCGTAGGCCAATTCATGAAATCATTTCATGCGTTTGAGTAGAAACTGAATGAATGAACACCATTTCATGTTACAATTAACGCGAAATAGAGTTTATGCACTTAGTTTTTACTCAGATCGATTAAATGATTTCGTGAATTGCACTACGCATACATGTGATACTTATGCTTTTAATTTATAAGGTAATTTTATGTTTTTACACTCTTGCTACCACATGAATATATGAATTCATGATAAGAATATATGAATTCGACTTGGAAGATAGAAAGCGAGTAAGAATAAATGCCGAACAAAGGAATTTGTCTTCTTTCAACTTAAATAAATGCATTTTGCAAACAAAAGTGCGTACGTTACTTAGTGCCCTGGTAATGGCGAATTCGTAAGGATCTATTGATTGCATTATAAACATTTTCATTTATTTGTTAAATATACAATTACTTCATTACAACCCGGTCCTATGGATGCTAGAAGCGCGAATTCATATAAGGCGGTGTTACCGGAAAATGAATAAATAAATTATATGTATATCAGAAAATTAATAAGATGAAATTAAATTATTGTTTGATTTCTAACCAAACCTATGTATGTAACTCAATCGCCTAATGGTTTGCCGAACCGTAAACATATGTTTACACATCCAATTTCGTGAGTAGGTACCTGGTACTCACAACTTTTTTAAGAAGTTTCACTTCTATCATGTGTACGGTGTTACACACGCATTTTTTTGTATGCGTTTTCGGATACGGAAAATTGAACTAAACGGCACTGTCGGCAAAATTTACGTTTCTCTGCTGGCTGGGCTTTCTTTCTGCACTTCACAGATTACTTTTTCATGGTTCAAAAGTAATAAAATAAAATTAGGAAGCGCCTGGCGGTATTCGAACCCGGCACCTTCTGGAAGCTAACAAATAGCGGCACACTCCTCTGCACGCTCAGCCACTGCCGACTACGCATGTATGTATGGTTCAAATGTTTAGCTTAAGCAAATAAAATGCAATTATTGCTTTCAAATGACATCATCATTTTCGAACGTTTTCCGGATACGAAAATTGATGATAACTATAGGAGTTTTTTGTATGCGTTTTCGGATATGGAAAATTGAACTAAACTGCACTGTCGGCAAAACTTACGTTTCTTTGCTCGCTGGGACTGTATTAATACACCATAGGGCTATTCGCGATTCGGTGCATAAGAGCTGACAAATTTATGCAATTGCAGAAATATGCCATGGATTGTGAGCGACCTTTATTAAACTGTCATGGTAAAGCTTTTGCAAAACAATTTTTGTGCATCAGCTTTGGTTTTCTTTATGAATGCAATGCATAGCATTTTTATGCTATGGATTTTCGGTATTGCAAATTTCGCAAGCCATGACAAATGCAAATGCGTGTATTTTGTTTGTGTATTGCACATAATTTGCAATACAAATTTGCAATGCAATGATGCTAGGCCATTTGCACCGGATCGCGAATAGCCCTCATGATGCAGCGAACAAAGGTGGCGCCGTCAGACATACCGCTACTTTGGTTTTGTCGATTTTGATGTTTCTGGACTACAAGTAAACGACGCCTCAAATACTTTAAATTCACTGAAATTCACTAATACTTGCACAAAAATCACCATTTTCTTAATTTTCCTTATCAATTGTTGTAAATTATATATATTTACAATTTATCACAATTTAGGTAAATTTTATCTTCAGGCTTTTACTGTTAACACCCAATTCGGCTTTGTTTACTTGTGGTACACTTGTCTTCGCCGCCAGGGGCTCTATTCTGTAACTGTGAGTTTTCAAGTGTACGCTGAAAATTGTGTGCACTCTTCATTTTGCGATTCAGGAAGAGTAAGAATGAGTTTTAGCTGTGTACACTTCTCTTCCGAAAAACTCACTAGGGGTATTCTCTGAGTCTTGCAAAGCCCTTGCACGGTGCACAGATTGCACGGTAAAAACCGGTTTTCGTATGGGACAGCTTTGCAAACCGTGCAATCCGTGCACCTTGCAAGGGCTTTGCAAGACTCAGAGAATACCCCTACTGAATTTTAGTCGGTGAGTTGTTGGTTGTGAATTTTGCACTCGGTGTACACAACATTTTCTCACAGTTACAGAATAGCGCAATCTTTAATTATATAATTTTTGTTAATATATAAAAGGGGTCTTCCCTTAAACTCACAAAGCCCTCGTAAACCTCGTAAAGCTCGTAAATTTACGAGCCCCTTAAAAGAACTGTCAAAATTTGTATGGAGCTCTATTTACGAGCCCTCGTAAAATTACGAGACAAATTTGATGCGCAACGACCTCGTAAGCTTCAATGTTGCCGAGGAGCCGATATTTTTATACTAAAATGCATGATAAAATAATGAAAACAAATGAAAAAAATAATAAGAGAATAAAATAAGTGAATTTCATCAACTAACTGTATTGTCTTAGGTTTTTTGCCAATTTATGCAGTTTTTAATTGTATTCTAGTCAAGAGTAATAGAGACAAGATGACGGGATGTGATGGAAAATACTACAAAAAAAAATTGCTTAAAAAAATCCTGGTTGATCTGTCAAACAGTCACTTTGCGCACCTATTTAAACTTTTCGTAAAGGGGCCGTTCTCATAAAAGCCTTGTAAACTTACGAGCTTTAAAGCATAAACAGACGGCATCGTTGATCGGGATAAACTCGGGAATTAACTGCAGTTGATCCGGATTAAGTCCGAGTTAATCCGGATCAACGCTGCCATCTGTTTAAGCTTTAAAGTTTAAGACTTTACGAGTTTAAGGGAATCCCCTAAGGGCCAATTTAAAATGAATATTTATATTATAAGATATTATAATATTATATTTGTGGATTGTTGTTTAAATGTCATTTACCTTTCGTTGGGTTTCAGATCATCCTTATTTACATATGCCAAACAATTGGCAGCACTGCTGCTTGTTCCTTGAAATTGTTGTTGCACTTGCTTCTTTGCTTACATTTTGTGCTGAACAGCTCATATTTAAATAGCCAGTATTGGCCATTTAAGTGCAGATTAAATGTATGATCTGAAAATGAATAGTGGAAGTTAATCAACAATCTCTACTTAAGTAGACCATCTGAAATGGGGTCTGTCTATGTATTAGCAAAGAACGTAGATAATAGTTCTGTTCGCTACGCAAATGCAAGTAAGAATTAGCCAGTAACAAAATTCAGAGAATAAGGTATCTGAATCTCCCAAAAAGAGAAGCTTACTAAGTTTTGCGCGAACAGGAATTAGCAAACATTTGCAAGCTTCACTGCCAGCTGGCGTCCATAGTCGCATATTGAGCATAATATATTTTTTAAATTATTTCAGGTGGAAAACAAAACAGGACCTATACGTATATCTTATATTTTTTTCTCTAAGGTAATTTTTTGTTAGTCTCCCTTTTTATAGCCCAGTTATGCATACTTGCACTGCTATACCATTTTTACGTAAAAATCAAAACCCAACAGAATTCTACGTGTTAAGTGCTATGCGTTGGATAACCGCTTACACGCAAAGCCCATTTAATAGATTCTTATGTGACAACTCTTATGCAACGCTAAGTATGCATAACTGGGCTATTATACTTTTCTATGTAAGCAATTCCACTAATGAGGTGTCACTTGAAAAGTCGGAGGTCCCCTGAGTGGTTATTAGGTAATACTAATGGCCATAACACCTCTGAAGTCAAGAAATTTAAAGAAATATTTAATCAAAAAGTTGATTCTGAATATATTTTCACCTCAAATATTGTATACAAAGATATATTGTAAGTAACACCATGTTTCCCTCAACTCATGACAATCATATATCAGTCAGTTTGTAATATGTTTTTATGAACCTAATAAGTATAAGTTCTGATGTACTATAAATCTCATTTGTACTGTTTGTAATATATTTATAATAAATATAAGGGGTATATAAGAATAATTCTGTTTACTACTATTTCCGCGAACTATTAGAACAGTCTGCTTTTATCTCTGGCTACAAAGAGGGATGAGTTTACTGTGTATTTCTGTCTGCGCAGCCTGCGCATGGGCCCGCTTGTTTCTTCTTATTCTGATTTTCTCCAACATACGCTTCAATTTCATTGTGGAAGTCACTGCCAGATTTCCTATATCGACAGTGGTGTCGACTGCATTGCATTGCAATTGAATATACAAATATTTACATACTTCTTTCATTAGTAAATCACAACATGATTGTTAATTTTTAAATGAAAATTAACTTACAGGTTTTTACACTAACTTAAAGGAAGTTACAGGAAGAATGATCCCTTACTCCCAATTCCTCCAAAATCCTGTAAGTGAGAGTGATTTGTGGAGAGCTGTGCAGAGAGAATGAAGTTGCATGATTTTAGCCGAACTTTTTCTTCTGGTAAAATCATAAAAAGTGTCAAGCGATCACTGGTTGACGTTTTTACAGGGAAAATCCTTTTTGTTCCCGTACTTTTTGTTGTTACTCACTTTTTACTCTCACTTCAGAGAGTAATTTTGCTGTTTGACATTTTGACAGGATTTTACACGAAACATATTACATCAGAGCTTTTAATGTTGACAAAAATGCAAGCGTGTCCTGCTTGCAAATTCTTGCCGGCAAAAATTTTCCAGCACGAAATTGCAAGTTCCCCTCGAAATGAAATGTCAAAATTGTGCTCTCTCCTTGCAAGTTTTACTGGGTTTTTGGCCAAACGAACACGATTTAGTAACAATTGCTACCAACTTGTACAAGTTTTTTGCATAGCGAACACTCTTAATAAGAAGTGACAACTCGTTATAAAGAGAAGACACGCCCCTGTTACTTACTTTCGCTACAATTATAACGAGTTGTCCCTTCTTATTTAGGGGATTCCCTTAAACCGTGTAAAACTCATAAGTTTACGAGGCTTTTATTGAAACGCCCGCTTTGTGAAAAGGTGTAAATAGGTGCGTAACCGGCCGACTTCACATGCTTGTAAATCTTGCTTGCGTTCTGCTTTTTTCTCTCGCAAGCGAGATAGAGTTTTGTTGACTGGGCATTTGACAGCAATCTTTTTCATTTGTACAATGTCGCCAAACAAGAAGGTTCAAGCCTTGCAGGCTCTTGGAAGTTTGAGAAAATTAGAAAATCTGCATAAAGAGATGTATACTACAAATGAAAAATGGCTGCCTCTAAATTTGTATTTGGCTCCAAAATAAACGATGTTGCTATTCTGAAGAATTCTGAGAATGAGAACATAGCTGTCAAAAAAAAAATGACAGTTGAAAGCAAGCGAGAGCTCGCATACCGCTCGGTATGCGAGAAAAAGCATGCTTCGTACTTTTTGCGGTCTACACGTGCGGTTTCTCGCAAGCGTCGTCACGCAATCGAGATTTTCCAGCACGTGAAGACGGCCGGTAAAATGACGTTTTGACAGATCAACCAGGATTTTGTGAAGCAATTTTTGTTTCGTAGTATTTTCTTGGCTAAAATACCATTAATAAATAATAAAAAAAAACTTTTAAATATACAACGCTTTTATAAATGGACTAAAAAGTAGAAAATAATATTTCTCAGTCCCATAGAATTTGTTTTGATAACTTTTGATTTTGAAATTTTAGCAAAAGTCATTATAAACAATCTATGAAATTGAAAATGAAAAACGTGGAGCTCATGCAATACAAAGCATTCGATTTAATTGACAATAGTCAAACTACATAACGTAGACCTAAAATTTCTACAGCGAAAGTAGAACTTTGAAATCGATTTTAAGCGGTCGTTATTCATATACCCACATACATACATACATATATTACTTTTCATATCAATTCAAGTGTATTACATGCGCCCCACGCTTTTCATTTTCAATTTCATAGATTGTTTATAATGACTTTTGCTAAAATTTCAAAATCAAAAGTTATCAAAACAAATTCTATGGGACTGAGAAATATTATTTTCTACTTTTTAGTCCATTTATAAAAGCGTTGTATATTAAAAAGTTTTTTTTAATATTATTTATTTTCTACTTTTTAGTCCTGTCTGAATAAAATTTTGCAATAGATATTAAAATAATTCAACGATATTAATAGAAAGGTGCACACACGTGCATTTATATATGTATGTACATACAAACGAGCACCAATTAATTTTATTTAAAGAA
>NW_023463152.1:0-15235 GCF_013731165.1 Rhagoletis pomonella | reverse complement strand
GTAACAACATGCAACAAATGCATGCAACTAAGCCTTTTCAACCTTCTTATAACGAAAAATAGTTTAATCTGTATAGATTAAGTGGCTTGCAACATTTAAATGCAAGGAGCAAGTGAAGCTGGAATGAAAAAAATATATACATTTTTTTTGTGATTTATTTATCAATTGCACTAAAGTTAAGGTAAATCTGCAGTGCTGCCGGCGTTCGATTTATTTGTGCGTAAAGCAGAAAATCAGTTTTATGAAATATGCAAATAGAGTAGTGGCGGAAGGAATTCACGGCAATGTCAAATGAAGCTTACAAGGTATTATTGATAAAAGGGATTTTTTAAAAAGGTATGCATCTCCAATTTTATTATTTTCCTTTTATTTATTGGTTTGCAGTTTATTTTCACTACTCCTTATTTAGACTGCCATTGAGGCTTTTTAATCCTTATAGGAATAACCATTTACTTGTGCCATTTGTCACAAAACCGAAGTAGGCAACCCTTAAGCGCTGGTTATACTTACATACATTGCATGTGAAGCACTGGTACAATTATAATCTGCATAGAGCGCATAATCTCCCAGAATCAGCTGTTTATTGTAATCAGTTGGTTTGTTCCATTACTTCAGGAATTAGTTAGGACATAACTAAAGAATCCATATTCATAGCCTAAATGAAGTCTACAGTCGAAGTTAGTTGCTTCTTTTTGAACTGAAAAAATATGAAATTTCGAGTTGTGTCGTTATTTCAGAGAACCATCGATGTGCATATGTTTCAATGTGTATCTCGTTAACTGTAAGAATAACATAATTTAAAAATCAAAATTTCATAAAATGACACAAATGTTGAAAAAGAAAGATTTTTATTGTAAAAGCACAGTACAGAATACAAAATACAGTTAAACCTCGATTATCCGGTGCTTCAATCGGTTAGCGAGTGTCATTTAGTGAGAGTACAAAGTTTGGAGAACAAATTCTCTTTTTACCAGACCACATTAATTTCCTACAAAATATAAACTAGGAAAGTTTTAAGGTAACTATTTGAACAAAAAATATTTTTTCACAAAAAAAAACGGTTTACTGCTAGACATTGGTTCATTTTAGTTCGATGCAATTAGTACAATATTTTACCAATTTTTGTAACTAAAAACTAAACCTTGCCCTTTTAGCACAAATTTTACTTTTAAAAACATGAGTTACAAAAACAAAGTTTAAAAAAAAATATTAACATAGCGAGTAGCTAGCTAAACTGCCATTTTTTTCAATTATTTTAAAATTTGTTAAGCAGAAATATGCAAAAATGTTCGACTGTTTGCTCATCTGAGAATTAAAAAAAATTTAACAATAAATATAATAATCAATCATGTACTTTTTTTATATTATAAGCTAACAATTCGTTTTTTGGCACCTTTAAGTCAGAACATCTCAAAACAAAAAAAAAACAAGTAAGAGCAGCGCTGTCTTCGGCTATGCCGAAGGCTTCATACCTTTCATGAACATCTGCAAATTTTACTTTGACAGATTACTGCTTTTGAATACATCTGCATACATCGATAGAGGAGTTACATACTTATATAAAAAATCGCATCTAAACAATCAGAGGTATGGAAGATATACTTTATATGGCACCAATCTAAGTGATTTTCACTGCTATGTGATCGGTATGTAAACCGGTAACACAATTTATTGGGTTTAGTTTCCTACATAAAGGAGATATATGGCAAAAACTGGTATCTGAACAATCAGTGCTATAGGAGGTAAAGCTTATACAGCATAGATTTTGATGATTTTCTCAGTAGACTTTGTATTATTATTTATAAAATATCTTACGAAATTTATCGGTTTTAGCTATTCAAATAAAGGAGTTTTACCGTAAAATCCCATATCTGAACAATCAGATGTATGGAAGATATATGTTGTAGTCATCCGATCCTTGTTATTTTCACTGTAAGTATTCTGTAAATAATGAGTGAAAGTGGTGCGAAATTTCATGTTCCTAGCTGCATAAATGGAGGAGTTATGATAAAAGACCTCATATCTGAACAATCAGTTGTATGGGGTCTGCAGGTTATAGTGACCCGACCTTTGTTATTTTCACTGTAAGTCTTCTGTTGATAACTATTGAAAACAGTGCGGAATTTCATGTTCCTAGCGATATAAATGGAGGAGTTATAACGAAAAATTTTATATCTGAACAATCAGTTGTATGGGGTCTATAGGTTATAGTGACCCGATCTTTGTAATTTTCACTGTAAGTATTCTGTTGATAATGGGTGCAAGTACTGCAAAATTTCATGTTCGTAGCTGCATAAATGGAGAAGTTACAACGAAAAATCCCATATCTGAACAATCAGTTGTATGGGAGCTATAGGTTATAGTGACCCGATCTTTGTAATTTTCACTGTAAGCATTCTGTTGATAATGGGTGCAAGTGCTGCGAAATTTCATGTTCGTAGCTGCGTAAATGGAGAAGTTATAACGAAAAATCTCATATCTGAACAATCAGTTGTATGGGAGCTATATGTTATAGTGGTCCGATTCTTCCGGTTCCGACAAATGATTAATACATTATAAAAATACACCCACCTACCAAATTTGATCCGGATATCTCGAAAACTGAGAGACTAGATTGCATACAAACAGACAGACAGACGGACAGACGGACAGACGGACAGACGGACAGACGGACAGACGGACATGGATAAATCAACTCAGCTCGACGTTCTGATCATATAAGTATACATTTTAATGGGTCTATCTCTTTTTGTTCTGGTACTTACAAACATCGGACCAAAGTTATAATACCATTTCATGCTCATGAAAGGTATAAAAAACAGATTCTAATTCTGCGTACAACAATCTATAGGAATTAGCTCCGATTGACTCTACCGCAAAATTTTGTTGGCCAGTGGTATCATTGTGCCGTGAACTTTTTCGACGATTTCTGGTATGACTACCGCTTTTATGCGATCTGAGCGTTCGGCTTCACGTATGCTGGTACGACCACAAGGGAGGTCAGTAAATCACCTCTTAACCAATGAAATTTATGGATTAGAGTCCACCTAGTAAATATCCAAGCCTTATTTTGGGTTTGTTGATGATTTTTATGCAAAAAAAAATACGCTTGATGATCAAACGAAATTCCGTATGTGAAAATATAAAAAGTTGTATGTTTTCAGTGGCTTTCAAATCCGAACCAAGTGGCCCAGCTGAACTCGTATAAAAGGGGAGCTGGTGTATGAGCGTTTAGCTCTGAGTATTGACTTAAAACCAAATTTGATGTATGACATTCCTCAAATCAACGCGCATTATGTACGTATGTACGATGCTAGTATGTACGTATTTAGTATATGCATCGATGCTATTGAAAAGGACGCAACATAGCGGAAATATGTTTTGCAGCTGACAATTGTAAATATAATTAAAACTAAATAAACAATTCTTTTAATAGAAATACGGACTAACATGCGCTAGGATGGGACAAAAGGCTTAGCTGTCAACGAGCCGGAAATACACATCGTATTTACATACAAACTTACATATGGGTGTTTCCAGCGGAAGGTCCACCACGACAAAAAAAAATAAAAGTTTTATATCTAACGTATTTACGGGCCGATTTGTCTGCTTTTTAACCGACTTCCAAAAAAGGAGGAGGTTATCAGTTCGTCGGAATATTTTATTTATTTATTTTTTTTTTTATGTATGTTACCGCATAACTTTGGACCACGTCAACCGATGTCGATAATTCTTTTTGCATCGGAAAGGTAGTGTCTCAGAGGTGGTTCCATACTAATCTGGTTGAGATCCGATCAGTGGATCATGAGATATATATATATATATATATATTTTTTTATATGGGAGTTGAAGTCGGCTTTTTTTTTGCTAAAAATTACTAGTTAAAATATATACTGGCTATGTAAGAAGAATAATGTTTGCATAAATTGGTCTTCCTAGGTGGTGCCAAGGTCGAGATATTTCGAAAAACCGTATTTATGGTCCGATTTGGTTCGAATTTGGCGCATGTGGTTGAAACATAATAAATCATAGATTTCTAATAAATTGACCCTGAATTGGCGCTGAAGTCAAAATATAAAGTATATTCTACATAAAATACATGTTTTATTTGCGTTGAAAATTCATTTAAAAGCAATATTAACAAAAATATAACGATGGAAATTTATGTCACGTCACGCCACGTCACGTCACGTTTCACACTTGGGGTTGTAAAAGAGAATTGAAACAATTTGCATTAATTCAAAAAACTCTATAAACAACTAGAATTGCTCCAAATCATATCAAAATAAGTTTCATCAAAATAGCCATCCACAATTCGCACAGTTTTGCGATTTTGTAAGAAAAGAAAAAATCAACTTCCATTTTTTGTCACGTAACGAGCCTCTCTTTAAATGCTTATATTTCAGGACCAAGCAGTTCGATTGATTTAATTTTTCGGTTAAATATAGAGCTAATTACGTGCTATACAATGGCCCAAAAAAGTTAAAGAAAACAAATGGTATTCCTTTTTTGTATCACATTGAAATCGTACGACTGTCACGTGCGCCACCATGGGAACAAAACTAGAGTATTTATTGTAAAGTATACACGAGTGTTAAACGTGTCATAATAATGTGTAGATTTGGCTAACTGAGATTGATTTAAATTTAAGTTATATTCTTCCACAAAGTTTTAAGTGCCACCTGAAATGATGCTTATTTAAATTTTAAACAAGCAAATACCCCGGGGTATTTCACTGCACCTTTAAAGTATTTTTGTGTTGTTACTCGCTCCGAAGCCTCTAATGGCCTCATTCATAAAAAATAAAATTGATTTAAAGAGCTTTATGAAGGGAGATTTTTAAACAGATTTTCGATTAATAAAGCATTTTTTTATTTTTTATAAAAGTGTGTTTTAGTTAATATATTTTCGAAGGTATTTAGAAAGTAGGTAATCTTATAACTCGAGTCTACATATCGCGCCCTTTCTTCAAACGTGCACTAATTCAATATTTAACTTATTTTATCAATTTTACTGAATAAAATTTTTCAAATAGGTGGCAACCCCATATATGGGTGGTCGCTTCACAAATATATTCAACAGCAAAATTTATTAAAGCACTTTAGTGTAGCACCAGTATCTTAATATTTCATTTATTTTATCAATTTAAACGAATACAACTTTTCAAATAGGTGGCAACCCCTCAAAAATATTTTGTGCATTAAACTTTCCCAAGCGTCTTTAGTTTGATGCCCATATTGCAATATTTAATTTACACATCTTATTAATCAAATTAAATGAAAATTTTCAAACATGTGGCAACCTTTCACAAAAATTTGTTTGGCTGTAAGTCTTTTTAAACCTGTTGCTTTTAATAGCCATATTGCAATAATTAATTTATTTTTATACATTTACCCAAACAGGTGGCAACTCTATCATTTTTTATACCCGAGCGCACTTGTGCACAAGGGTATTATAACTTTGTTCACATAACGGTTGTTTGTAACAGGCAAAACGAATCGAGATAGATATAGACAAATGTATACATAAATGATCAGAATGAAAAGAGAAATCGATTAAGCGGTGACTGTCTGTCCGTCCGTCCGTCCGTCCGTCCGTCCGTCCGTCCGTCCGTCCGTCCGTCTGTGCACACGATAACTCGAGTAAAAATTGAGATATCTTAACGAAACTTGGTACGTGAACTTCTTTTGGGCGTGGGACGGATGGTATTGAAAATGGGCGAAATCGGATAATAACCACGCCTACCTAGTAACTACTGAAGATAATTCCCTCAAAATTGATATTTGCAATGAGTTTTAGACGAAAAATAAGAATATACAAAATTTTGGCAAATGCGCGTAGCCACGCCCACTTATGGTTACATGTGTATATCTTGGTAACCGCTACACCAATTTCTTCCAAACTTGGCACAGTTGTTGGCCCTGGTACAGCATACCAACTGGCCGAAAATTTCTAAAATCGGACAATAACCACGCCCAGATCCCATATAACGGTAATTTCGAGAAATACAAAATCTTCGATAAATCAGTAAATATTGAAGCTAATTTATTCAAAATTGATGGTTGCAACAATTCTTTACCAAGAAATACGTTTATGGTAAAATTTTGGAAAATGGGCGTAGCACCGCCCACTTGTGATCACATATATGTATCTCGCTAACTGTTCTAGCAATTTGTACCAAGCTCGGTATAGTTATTGTGCTTGCCACATAAAAGCAAACCGTTGAAAATTGTTGAAATCGGACTAAAATTGAGGCCGCTTTTCATATAACGGTAAATTTCAGATATGCTTGAAATTTCAATATTTCGAAATTTAAGGACGCTAATTTACTTAAAATGTATACACCCCGGCTTATCATGTAGCGGTAGCTTTCGGAAAGGTGGAAAACATATATTTAATACTTGCGCCGGGTATTTAATGTTCGGCTCCGTCCGAACTTAGACTTTCTTACTTGTTTTCCTATATTTTAGGTTATTCCTCAATCAATATATCGGTGAAAACTGCGTTCGATTCCATACATTAGACAGACAGACAAAACTTCTAAAAATTGTGGATTTGGCTTCTGTTGCTTTAATAAAGACCCCCTATATTAGTTTTCCTTTAATATCTATAATATACAGACATCGGCCTGTTAAAATTTTAATATATGTATAGACAATAGTTTTATTTACCTAGACAAGTACATAATAATGAAAACCATCACAACAAATCAAAAACAGAAAAATGTGCTTAATGAACAATGTACATACTTAAATTTCTATTGACATATTTCAAATTCTCACAATTCTGTTCACATTCGAACATACCAAGTAGGTATATTCATATGTATTTTCTGTTTCGCTGCCTATGATAAGCCATGACACACCCTATCCTCACACTTTTTAACGTCACAGTTACATGTGTATTCATTAGGGTGGTCCAATATAAGTCAAATTGGAATTTTAATGCTCTCACCGCCTAGAATTGTTCTATATCGAAAAATATAGCCCTATTTTTTGTTTTGAAATCAAAAAATATTTAGTGATCGCTCAAAGTGCTCAAAGTTTATATGGGGAGAAACAACTTTTCGTGGAGATGGTATAGAATTATTGAACATCAATATTTTTCGATGACTCTGGTTCTCTTCAGGAGACTTCAAATAACAATACCCAATTTTTTATTTAACAGTTTTTTAATACTAAAGATTTTTTATTTATCCTCCCATTGCATTATCAGGCATTTTCGAGGGGTTTTGGCGGACCTATAAAATATAGTTACTATGAAAAATGGTTAAAAAATAATAATTGGGTATTATTATTGAGGATCTCCGGAAGAGAAACAGAGTTTTCTGGTCGAAAAATATTGGTTTTCAAGAATTCTATACCATTTCTACTAAAAGTTGTCTTTTCCATATAAAATACATGGAAAACTTTTAGTGATCTCTAAATTTTATTGGATTTCAAAATAAAAAATAGGGCTACATTTTTTCTCGATATGGAATAATCCTATGGGGTGAAAGCATAAAAATTCCGACTTTACTTTTTCAAGTGCATTTTCGGGCCACCCAAATGTACATACATATGTACATATATTTGCCGTTTGGGGTTGTACATTAATACATAAATCATTAACAATACAAAAACTTCCGTTTTGCTTTTCTTTTTCACGCCAATCTAAATCAAACAACATTGATTATGTATTTGTTATGTCACTCACTCTGTCACTCCCACATTCTAGCACCAAAATTGTTTACTGAACTTTTGACCAGAAAAAAATGGCCACAAACACTTGTGGTCAGTGATTTGTGTGGTAGCAACGAGGCACACGCGTAACTGGTTGTGAAAAACAATACTTCGATACTTCACAAGCTGAATCGTTTAGTTTTTTTGCTTGATATTTTTTCGGATGTGACTGCTGCAGACAGCAGCGTTATTAAGTTGTCCGTCATGTAGATAGGCTTCTTGTGAAGATAAGCAAACACGTGTCGATTTGTAGGCACAAATGCACATTCATACATATGTACATGCGAGAGTATGTATGCTTGTTGGATTACGAGTACATCACTGTCATCTGAACATCATATCGAAGTAGCCTAGGGCATCTACACACACACAAACCTTTTTTTGCAGCAAATGTTAAATTGGTTGGGTATTTTGTTCACACCACTTGTTGCTGGATTTTTTTGTGTGTGGTTTTATAATGATAACTGTCATCACAGATCGGCAAACTTTATGGACGTTGTTTTAGTACACCTGATCTATTTATAACCATTTTGCTATTTTCGGAAACTCTGATATTAACCGCTGTCACGATTCGTAGGTATCTTCAAACCGCTTGAACTTATCGATGAATCTATTTACTTAAATTTGCTGTCCCGAATGACACAAGTGATGTGTGTTTGCTCCAACTAGTGTGTCAATGAGCACCTCAGCACATATAGGCTTCTGCCATTCACAACAAGGTATAAACCAAACATTGGTTCGGTCACTCTTGCAGGTGAGAGACTTAATTGGAACCCGTATCCTGAAAAAATTTTAGAAGACTTTACCGCACGGTTGTCCGTCGCATAAGTTAATGCAAAAAAAATCGATACCACGTCTCAATAAAGAAGAAATATTGGCATGTCTCTCCGCCATTGAACCGTTAGGGAACTCGCTTATCTGTGGCTCTAGAGTCGCTTCTAACTTGGACTCATCTCCAATTTTTTATATACGTACATTGGTACAGAGACTGTTACAGGATGGAAGACAGAGCCGGCAACAAACTCGGAACTGCGAGATGGACAGATGGTGCACGGTGCTCCAGGCTGTAGATATTGCAGTTCTATCCTGCACCAAATGAGACCTTGAAATGGTTTAAAGGCAGCATTCTAGTTATTTCTACAGACAGACAATCAGTTATCTAAGCCTCTTTAAACAGGATAATGAAATCCGAACTGTTTAAAGAATTGCTTTAACATGCTTCAAACACTGGCAGAAAAAAGATATAGTAACTCTGTGCTGGGTGCCGGATCACTGTGGAACCGAAAGCAACAAGGTCGCGAGAAGGATCCTGAACTGATTTTTTAGGACCGAAACCATTTTATGGTCTTAGTAGGTTCTCTTCGAGAACCATAACGGTGGAGGCCACAGACTGGCCAGGCTCTTTGGCTACCCTTACAAAAGATCGGATGTTATTCAAGTTAGCAGAAATGATATTATACTGCTCTCCGGGCACCTAACAGGCCATTGCCAACTACGATTTCATATGCACCAAATAGGGGTTATCGGGGAGTCAGAATGCCGGCTCTGTCTTGAGGACGAGCAAACTTTCGAACACATTATTGTGACTTTACTTGGCTAGACAACGATTAATTCACTTCAAAGCTCCAATGGTCAACCCTTGCAGATAAGGAATTCGACTACCAAGGCCTTTTTAGGATTCAATAGGGGAGCCGAGAGTATCTTTGGCATACTGGGTAAAGGACGATCTTTAGAGATACAAAAAAAAATACGTTTCAGGCTACAGTGCCTCTTGTTTTGGGATACCCGTGCTTTTACGTATCTATCTATCCCTAATATTTTGTATTAAGACTTTCCCAAGTACTTTAAGTAAAGACTTTACTTACGTGAACTAAATATGTATGTTTCTCTCAACACAAGATTTTGGTAACTATAATTAAGCTATGTAATAAGAGAAATATATTACTGTGTCTTCATCGGTGTAATGCTGTCCGGAACTGAGATTTGGCTTTCTTACCGAATTTTGTACTTCTTCATGCACATTGGCGTGGACTTATTGAATACTGTAGATAGAGTTTTCTTCAGATTTTCTGTTGTTTCATCCAGTACTTCAATGGTTGTTACCCTTTTTGAAGTAACGTTATCTAGGGTCTCTCGTGCCATATGGACGAATTTAGCCCATATTATTTTTCTTGGAGCCGGCTATGGATTGCTGCGAATGCTGAAGATAATCGAACGGTGGTCCTAATAGGAGGTCATCAACGCATAAATACAAATGTTGTCCGTTGATAGCATTAGTCAAGCCCTTCTCCTATACCTTTCCAGGCTTGTCAATATGATGGTTGGTCTCTCGCCTTTATCAAATATATGTCGTGATAGGATACAGGACAAGTGTGACTCACCTCGGTCGTTTGTTTTCGAGCTTGCTTGCAATGCTGTTAGAAGGGGAAAAATATGGGTTATGATTAAAGAATAATCTAAAGAGAGGACCAAGAACGCTTTCCAGTTCAGCTCTTCACTAGAACAAAATGTAATATCAATAACGTCCCCAAAAATAGCCAAGTCGGAGAAAAAGGATTGAGAGCAGTTTGAACGGGAACAAAACGAAATTCTTGGAACGCTCTTAAGAATAACAGAATGAGAACGAATCTTCAGGAACGTTTCCAATGAGAACAAAATAGGAAAGAAAGTATCGAGAATATTTTCATGGAGAATCAAATACGCGCCAAATTCTGGGGATTGTTATTCTAGAGAACAAAACGAGAAGAATAGTTTTGAGAACTTTATGTTAAGAATGAGAAGGGCCTCTGCGTGTTGGGATGAAAAATCGTTTCAGTGAAAACCACGCCAAAGGAAAGCTAGATAATTTTAATTTTCAAATCGCTAATCTTTAGGGTGAACTGTTCATTTATGGAACAATTCTTCATTTTCTGTGCAATAAAAGTTCATGTCTTAAGTCCTTCGTTGACTTTATTTATTTGCATATTTATCTTTCAGTACTTTTTTGAATAAGTAAATATAACTAGTGAACCCGCATGGCGTTAATACGCCAAAAATTTAATTTCAAAAACTTAAAAAATATTCCAAATATTAGTCAGAGTTATAAGAGATCCGAGTACCATATTTCATCAAAACCGTGCAGCCGATTCTGAGTGAATAGCAGCCTCGCATAGTGCATGTTTTTATTTTCGTCGAATTTAAAATCACCCTATATTGGGAAAAAATTGCTTAGTTAAAAAAATAAACTTTATCATACATCTACAGGTTAAGGCCTCTAATTTGACCTCTCATTTTTGAAATTTTTTTTTTTTCAAAAGTATTCTCAAAACAAAATCTTAATAAATCCCTTTCAAACCCATTTCGATTTATACCCACCTTTTAGAAATTCAACCACCTTAATGAATAATTTGAATATAACTTTTTAAACATGTGGCAACTCTCTTCAAACATTCGAAACGTTTAGATTTCTTAACATTCTTTCGTTTGACTACGGTATTTTTATATTTCATATACTTTATTAATTAGTTAATTGAAACATGTGGCAGCCCTTTTCAAAAGTATTTTCAAGCTAATCATTATTAACTCTCCTTCGCCGGACACTACGATACATATTTTAATTGACTGATGAATTCAATGGAATTTTAATTTTCAAATATGTGTCAACCCAGCTAAATACAGTTCAAAAATAAAAAATTTTCAAACCCCCTTCGATTGATACCCATAATTTAATAATTCATTTAATTTTTTCTTTGATAGAAAGTCAAATAATTCCCATCGAGAAAGTTCTCGACAGTTTTATTCTCTTGGGAACAAAATTACGATAACGACATTTAGTTTCTATCATACCTTTTGTTCTCGGTCCCTGTTAAAAACGCATTTCTATAAACAGCTTCAAAAAGAAATGGATTTCATGACGACTTACGAATTCCAAAACATGCTTAAAAGTTTAATTAGAGGTCCTTTCTGATTGTTGTTTCTTCCGACAGGGTAGTAGTTTGATGCATTTTGAAACGTATTTCTGTCATCCCTTGTCAATTTTACTTTGGAGACAAATCAGTTTCGGCGCTGTGCCATCTCCAGTACCATTTTACATCCTTCTTAAAGGATACAAACAACAACAAGCATGTAAACAAAGGCTCTAAGTTAAAGCCAAGTTAAGCCTACTTACGACTTAACAACCGGGATTTATTATAGCGAATATAAAATACTTTTAGTTCACATAAAACTCTAACATAAAGTATGCACATTTATAGAATTAACGTGTGTATGTGTCAACATATGTACATACAAACATGCTTTACCATAAAAGTATAAACCCCAATTTGACTGTATATTCATTTTAACTTGTTGCTCTTATACAACTTTGTTTTATGCTTATATGCCAATAACAATAAATTTCCCTTTCATACGAGCTTGCACGCAAGCTTAAGATATTCAGATTCAGATTTCGTTGTTTTTGTCGTCCTCCCGAACACCCATCGACTTCTAATCAAAACACCACACATCGTTATGTCGTCACGCATCACCGTATTATCGTCTCATCGCATTCTGACAAGTTAAATTAATTTTGGTACAACTTATAAAACTTTTGGTATTTTTGGCAGACTTTAATTTAAGGAGTGAAAAGTTGAGTGTAACGAAAATCGTTAGCCATGCAACAAGCACTTAATTGAACGTGTGCGGCATACCGGAGCTACAGAAGTTAATTTATAAGCATTTTGTGGTAATAAGCGTACGTACATCTGTACACATAAAGTGTTAACCATTTAGCAGTGAGTAGTATTCGGAGAGTGCCAAAGGCAGGCAGGATTTTTTTTTGTCAATGCATATTAATCGCTTTGCAATCGAGAGCGCTTTTAAGCGATTAGTTATTAAGCATGACGGCAGATAGGTTTTGAGGTTTGCCATTACGTGACGAGAAAAAAATGTGTCATAATAAAAGGGGTTTATTTCCACAACTGTGGTGAGTGAAGATGCCATAAGATATGCTACTGAGAATGGTCCCAGAAGCTACAGGCCTATAAATGAGATCCTTCATGCTAAAATGTCTGGAAGGAATAGTAGAGCTCTCTTTTAAATTTATCTCTATGAATTGACATTGTTTTGTATTGATTAATTGAACTGAGTGATTAAATTTAATTTGAAATTTTAACAATTGTCAACCCTCTTCAAAACATTTTGGAAGCAAAGCTTTTGATTATTTGATTGATATTTGATTTTGATTTGAATTAATTTTTGAAAAAAAATGGATCGACTTTTAAACCATCTCTAAAATATTTTCAAAATAATGCTTTTCCAAACCTCATTCGTATGCCACCCATATTGTTTATCTACTTCCTTCAACTTTTTAAAAAAAATTTCATTCAACTTTTAAAATTCTTAACTTACGAAATAAATCGCTTTTGAATATCTTGTATTTCAACTTTTTTAAGAGGTGGCAACCTCCCCAAACATATCCTTTATAACGCACATTGTTGTCATATTTTATTTAACCTAATGATTACTTGATTTTAGCTTTTGAAAAAGGTGGCAACTCTTTAAAAAGAAAAATATCGTAAGTGTTAATCCAGGTTATAAATAACCTATCAGCGCGCCAAATTTCATTGAAAGACATTCGGCCGTTTCTGAAAATTTTCCATTTATAATACCGTGCGACAAAAACAAAAAAATAATTCAAAACACACGAAAGAATCGATATACTCACGACACTATGGGCCAAATAAAGTAAAACTGCGTTTTTAGTTTTTCACTCTGATGTCAGGATTTTTTTTTCAAAGGACTTTGAAATTTTAAAGATATGATTATTTCAAAAAAATATTTTGAAAAATGAGTGCAATGTAGAATATCAATATGGGTACGAAATGAGAGAGAAATTCTGTAGAATTTAAAAACAATAAAGTTTTTTTGTTTACAATAAATAATAAATTTAATAAATTTTATCTTTTTAAGTTAATAAAGTTTTCTGGACGCGATTCGAAGATCAGGTCATGCATAAATTAGTCCTAAAATAGAAAATATTGAAAATTTTTAAGGATATTTAAGGACAAAATTTGTAAAAGATATTTTCTATATCCATTTGTCGAGGAATTTGGCAAGGAACGAAGCCAAATCGTTCCACAATACATCATGTTTAAGAAAACTTTTTTTCGAAGTTTTTTTTTTTTAATCTAATTAAATTTAATCAGCTACATTAAAGAAACATTACAATATGGATGACACGCGAAACAGGTTCAAAAAAGGTTTATTTCAAAAGTATTATGAAGAGGATTGCCACCTGTTTTAACGTTAAATTAAATTTAATGAAATATTACAATATGGATGACACGCGAAAGATTTTTAATAAAGCTTTATTACGAAGACAGTTGTGAAGAGGGTGTTACCTGTTTAAAAACTTTAATTCAATTTAAATGAACCTTTGCAAAGATTTTCCCGCTTTCCGATATTTTATTCCACTCTTTCCGCTCAAGCTAAAGGAGTTGGTACAATAAGATATTGATGTGACACAAAAAGCGTTTGTGAATGTTTTTATACAGACACATTTTTTAAAAGAATTTTCAACATATGAAAATAATTAAAAAATATACATAGTATAAAGAGTAGCCACGAAATTTAAGTTGTCTTTTTTAATACTGAAATTGCCGATTTGGCAGAAGCTAGTTTATTTATAAAATATTAATTTTTGATATTAAAAAAAAAATCCATGTAATAAATGACATTTTCAGAGATCAAACAGCTGCTAGCAATTACATATAAAAGACAGCTTTTATGAGGAGTCTTGAAATACAAGCATGAGCATAAAATCATCCACTTTCATCAGCGACCACACACAGTTAATAATAAATCAGGCTATGGGCAAAACTAAGATTAAGACCGGCAAAAAATCGCAATAAACGTCTGAATTTTTGATGAGATTTCGTATTTTTCATACAGCATTACGAAATGGATAATATGTAAGAGAAAGTCAAATAAAAGCCAGAGCATGGGATTGCAAAACTTTTGCAATAAATGTAAAGGAAAAATAGAAATGAAAACGAGATTACGCGTCAAGAGACAAAGGGCTCAAAATTCAAGTGTTTGTAGCGTAAATGTTATTGTTGCAACGTGATGTGACCTTCTGCCGCACAATGCCCGTACAACACTAGACTAGACTACTTGGTTGGCTGCGTCAGGTAACACAAGCGAAAGTTGTAAAGTGCGCAAAAATGTTTTCTCCCGGTTTAATGCTTAATTTAACCGTTAGCTGGGCGTATAGACACAACAATGCCTAAATATTTAAATACATGCAGGCCAATCTCTTTCATTTACAAACTAAGCAAACTGGCAGTTCCTTTCACAACATGTCCACTGAAACTAACTACAACGCTTGAGACGATTGTACGAAATCACTGGCCAAAAACATGTAACACATAATATCTATGCGAATGTATGCGCAATACATACAAAGCGGCATTCAAGCGCATTTTTACGCACGAAATCCTAAAAAGTTGAAGCGCTGCTTAACAAATGTGTGTGTGTGTGTGTGTGTGTGTGTGTGT
>NW_023463151.1:0-15239 GCF_013731165.1 Rhagoletis pomonella | reverse complement strand
CGCCCAACTCAGCAGCACAACCGCTGATTACTGGGCCTGGCACAGGACGGTGGATCAATGCTTCGAGAAACGAACCAATTTACTAAGAAAGAAAGCTGCAACAATTTTAATTTTTTCAATTTAAATTTAATAAAGTATTATTAACATTAGTTTTAATAGTTTAATAAAAACATTGGTCTTGTAAATCAAAAATAAGATTTAATCTTTTAAAATTTCAAGAGAAAAGTAATTACTTTTTCATTAATCCCAAAAATTAATATTTTATATAAACTACCACAAAAATTTTTTATAATAAATAAAAATGTAATCAAAAATATTAAATTTTGAACCATTCAAAATGAACTACTAATAAAACAAATTGGACTAATAAAAATTATTATAAAAATTAATTTTAACATTGTAAAATACTAAATGATTGAAAATAATCATTTCGATGAGTACGAATTATTGAAACATGGCACGCTTTGATGTAGAAGAAAAAAATCAGAACAGTTTTTGGCACCTTCGATACCAGAAGCAACAACAAAATACAGGCAAATGTTGTTTTTGCTCAAATGCTCTAAAACTGTTTGATAGGCCTTGAATTAAACAAAAAATGTGATATAATTCATATGAAGAAAGTAACATTCACAAAATATTTTTACTTATGAAAAGTCTAACAAAATATAGGAAAAGCATTGTCTTTAAAAACTGCTCCGCATATTGGACATAGCGCTCTTGTATGAATTTTTTCTGCATGCTTTTTAATATGTTGTTAAAAACATTGGTGGAAAACCTTAAAATGTTTGAATGGAACCATGTCGCAAACGGCTCTCTCGCTTTATTTTCTGACATTCGGCTGCCTTATAGTAACATTTTATAGGCAAATTTTCAAATAAAGCAGTGGCACCTGGTAAATTCCACTATGGGTGGGATGCAGCATGCAATAACACCATACACAATAATTACCATTACTTGGACATTAAAAAGCAGTTTCAGAAGTGAACTAGTGTTATTTTATCATTTTTCCTTTTTCTAAACGGTTATAATGCCACCAGTACATAATTGCGAAAGGAAGGGAGGGGCGGGGGACGCGAGCGCGACGTCACTTTCAAAATTGTATACTTACAAATCCGTCCATTCAACTTGTTTATGTACTACTTTTCTTCAAATGTAACTGGGTGACTACCTACATATGTGCATTAGTTTGCTTTATTACTGAAATTGTTAAGTTTAAAAGTTGGTCTTATTGCTCAACGAGAAATGAAATAAAGCAAATTTGTGTTATTTCACATTCAATTGGGAAATAACACAAACTTGCGTTATTGCCGTGTAAAATGAATGTAAATATTTTTCCGCCGTAAAAATAACCGACATGCCATTCAATGTGTTCTAATTTTGACAGCAGGTACCCGTCAGCCCATTATCCGCTGCTATTCTGTTTACCACAGATGTCAAATTTGCAATTTCATTTGTGGAAATAGCTGATCTCGCCTTAGGCTATCTGCACGCTCCTCGTACGCACGTTCGCAAAGGCAAAGAATTCCATTTGTATTATTATGGACGCTCACACACATCTGTCAAAACTTGTTGTCGGTTTTGGGATTTTTTGCTATGAAGTGCGGATTTTTGTCCGTTTACTGATTCCATTTCCGGATACTTTGACGATCCGTTTTCCCACTAAAGTGTGCGGCAGAAACGTACGTACAGACAACAGTATGTGAAACGGATACGTTTTCGGCCGTTTTTTTTCTGAAATTTGTCTGATAGAATTTTTCGTTCAATACGCTTTCCTTCTGCACTTCACAGATACTTTTTCATGGTTCAAAAGCGATAAAATAAAATTAGGAAGCGCCTGAAGCAATTCGAACCCGGCACATTCTGGAAGCTAACGAATACTGGCACACTCTTCTGCACGCTCAGCCACTGCCGACTGCGCAGGTATGCTTTCAAATGTTTAGCTTAAGCAAATAAAATACAATTATTGCTTTCAAATGACATCATCTTTTTCGAACGTTTTCCGGATACGAAAATTTATGATAACTGTAGGATTTTTTTGTATGCGTTTTCGGATACGGAAAATTGAACTAGACTGCACTGTTTCGGGATACGAAAATTGATGATAATTGTAGGAGTTGTTGAAGTGAAACTACTTAGGCGGCAGTATCGCAAAAATGGAGAGTGAAATTTTTAAAACTGAAAACGTTACATGAGTGAGAAGGAAGATATAGGTAGTATAGGGAACGGGAAAAAAGAAATACAGCGACGCATGACGGGTACGAGTACCTGCATACGTGTATATGTATGTTTGAATGCATGTATGTATGTATATATATATATGTATACGTATATATGTATGTATGAACGAACTCATTGCGCATTTAAGCTCTGCCGGTACCAAGCAATATATGTATAAATGATGCAAGCGTGCTTCGCGTAACTACATCCATTCGTACATATGTACATATGTTTGTATGCACGATCCAGAAAATAAAGGTCGCGCCATTCGCGGACCGCTAACCCTCTCTTCGTCCACCCATTCGCTGACGTCACACAATACTTTTGTTTACATTTTCTGGTTCGTGACATTTTAGGTTATTTCAACTTTACAAATTTACAAATTAGAAAGATTTTGAGCTTTTTTTTGTTTTTTGTGAAAACTTATAAAAAAGTTATATATTAAAGAAAAAAATGAGGTGTGCAGTGATTAATTGTGCTAGTGTTAGTGCCAAAGGATCTGGGTGCAGTTTTTTTACTTTTCCGGCCGACATTGAGTTGGTGGAAAAGTGGATCCAGTTCTGCCGGAGACCAACGGATTTCAACGCCCGAACCAGCGTCATCTGTGTAAAACACTTCACCACTGATGACTTCGAGAACGAGCTACCTACGAGAACCTATAAATTGAATCCGGCATCAGATCACATGCAATAAACGGCAACATTTCATTACGATGTATTTTTTATTTATTTGTTATTTAAAAATATAACACGTTCCCCTGATAAAGCTTTTTATTTATACATACTGACCTTCTGCTTCCTACCGGAAATGTTAAGCCGTATGCATAAAAACTAAGCAATTGCTTTTTTCTTGAAATTGCATACCTTTCACTTAAATTTGTTTGAACATAATATTTGAATTATTAATAAACAAGCACATGTACTTATTGCCAATAACAATTTCTATTTTATTCAGTTTTAAACTTTTCTTTATATATTTATGATTACATAAATGGTTCTCGTTTTATTACACAGGATCATCTCTACTTTTTATAGAAAATTTTGAAAAAAAAGTGAAACTAAGTGAAGTAATTTTATTATTGGCAGAATTAGTGTCTAACTCTACGTGACTGCTTCTAAAAGCTATCGTGTTTCACGTGGCATATAAGACTTAATTTCATTATTACATTAGTGTTTTTTATATGTATGTATATGAATAGGATATTATATATTTATGTATTTAAAAACCAACAACTTTAGACCGCGCATCTGAACTTGTTAAAATCTTGGCGTGTCACAAACATATTCGTTATTATATAAGGAAAACTACGAAGAATATGAAAAAGAATATCAGTACTGCGAAGATTTTTATCATCAGTTTGGAAGTACTTCAATATTTCACCATACGCTCCACAGTCTCCTCTTGCTCCTTAACCATATGTGCTGATTGTTGAAATATACTGCCTAGCTCGACAATAGTCGATTCCACGATTGAGAGAAATAGAGATTGCGCCAATCGCGGTACCGTTAATCCGCTCTTTGTGATTTTGACAGAATCAGCTGTGTGCGTGACGTCATCTTGGTGCAAATGTTGATTGTGAGCATACGAAAAAACCAAATAACAATTTTAATATTTGTGTGTTAATATTTCTGCTTGGTTTTAAACAATTATTGAGACATTACAAAGCAAAACGAAGTGTGCAGTGGCAAAGTGTAATATGTAGTGAAAACAAAAGGAATGCGTGCGATATAAGTTTTTTTTCGTTTCCTACGGACGCAAATCTGGCGAAAAAATGGAAGCAGTTCTGCCGGCGAGGAGATGCATTAAACACCAAATCGAGCTTTGTGCTATGTGTGTGAGCTATGAGCTCCTACATGGAACCATGTTGGCCTTTCCTTGGTGAATTGTAGTAGGTACATTTGCATGGTGAACTTAGACAGTTGCTAGTTTAGTTTGCTGGCAATGGCAAAAAACAAAAGCAGTTTCTACAGTAAATAGATACATGAACTTCACTACCTACTTATTTTTGTTAGTACCTGATTCTTTTTAGTGCTGGTATGAGGTAATGCACCAGTGGATAAGGTCGCCAAGCGCTAATTCAAGCGGCATCTTACCGCGCTGTTACGTACCTAATACAAAACAGCTTAAATTATATTTTATTTACATGGAATATTTGTTTCCAAAGAAGCCACACTCATGCATCCTCTCGGAAATGGTAAAAAAGTCATCAAATAAAAGCTGTGGAGTTAACAGCTGTGGAGTTTATGGTGGTTGGCTACCGTACACAAATATAAATATGTACTCTACATGGCGAGTCCAAAAATTCACTTTGCTGCACAGCTTCCTTTTGGTCTGTATGAAATTGCAAACACTGTTAATACATCCATTTTTTCATGTGCCAAAAGTCGTACTTACCTAAAGGGCTACATGTCCAAAATTATTGCTACGTGTTCCTAATTAATCAATCTTTGCATATTTATTAATTCCTGCAAAATTGGGCCATGTAATATAAAAATTAACACATTTTTCTGCATTGTTTACATATTTTTATATGCGTTTTGGCATTTCTCTCTCGCAATTGCACCAAAAATCCTCTCTCATTGGCGCAATCTTGTATTCTATCATTCTTGAGTCGATTCAATGTTCTGCATAGTCTCAGCCCGCTGTTGCACGTAACTATCGAAGTCATCATATAATGCAATCTGCTGCTGCGTCTGTATTCCACTACCTCCGACTGCACCCAGCAATGGTGTTGTATCACTTGCGGCCATGTCAATGCTTACGGCCGTATTCTCTTCGCTTAACAGCAAGGAGCCCTGTTTCGCTGTACTCGAGCGAACAGTGCTAGCAGCAATTGGTGACTGCCCGATTTGATACCGACGTGCTTTTTGTTGTTTGAGATTTTTTATACGCACTTCTAGTATCTGTTTGAAGTCGGTGCCCATGCTGGCTAATTTAGATTGTAACGCATACACCATGATGTAAGTCAATTCTTGAATCTATTGCGGTCGATCATCAAAAAGACTCTTCTTTTTAGCCACTGCAAAAGAATCGGTAAAGTAATATTTATAATTAAGAACACCTATTCATTTTATACTCACGCATTGTCAATTTTTCCAACTTGGCATATGCACTTGCTATGTTTTTGCCAATATATTTGTGGCCATCATAAATTCCTTTCATACGTCAATTGTTGCACCATAGCCTGTAAGAAATGCGTAAACATAGTAATGTAAACGTCTTCAAATGCACTTCTACTTCTAACTTACTTGTAAGTCTCTAATCTGTTGCTCGTACATAAATTGCGTCTGCGTCGAGGTCTCTATCCGATTGCGGCCTTGGTTTAAATTGGCCTTATCCGACAACTGGCGTATGATAAGCTGCGCCATTTCCAACTCATTTGACTTTTCTTTGAACTGATGTTCAACATCGGGAGCACGTTGCTGCATTACATCTAACAGCTTTTTCATTTCATCCAGATGAGCCGCTTGATGTGGCAAACACCCAAAAGTTTGTTTACAAAGTGCATTTTTGAGTAGTTGAACAAATGCCAGTGGGCAGCTAGCGGGTCAGTTGCTGGCAACAATTTGCAGGCTTGGGCCAGCGTTTGTTGCGGCTGCCGGAAAAGTAGCTAAATAATGAAAGTAATTATATGTATAGCGGAGTAGGAGGTTTTTCTTTATTTTAAAAGCTTGCTTACTGATTTCACTAATTGACGACGATGCAACGATCACCGTGGAATCGTTCTACAAATTATTACCAGCAACTGACCCGCTGGCGGCCCGCTGGTATTTGTTCAATTACTGAAAAAATGCAAATCATTATAATGATTGCAGTGTTTTAACACTTTCAGCGATTTGCATTGCATTTAAGAAGTACACATTCTTTACTTTTAAACAACCAACTTACCATTTAAAATTAAATAATTCCGTAAATCCGCGATTTATTATGCACTTTGTAAACAAACCTTTCAATAGGTGCGTTCGTTTAAAATCTCCAGCAGAAACCAACCAACTGCCAAATTTCGGCGAAATGTCATCTGTTCTCTCACAAGAGAGAAATATCCAAAATAGTACGCGAACAGAAAATTTGCAGAAACTTGCAAGTTAGACGAACAGCTGATATAATTTTTGTTTACATACAAAAGTGTAAAATTTAAAACGTACGAAAAGTCATCGCAAAGGTTTATACTGACACAGTTTATTGATTAAACAAATAACTACTTATTTCTTACAAGTTTAATTAGTCGCATTTTGTAATTTTTATCTTCCAAACCATCAAATTCAATTTTGTGATTTGCGTAAATGCCAACCAGCTGTTTTTGATCAGCTGTTTTCCTGTTGGCAAAAATTTTTCCAGCAGAAACCAGCAGCTTCCCCTCAAAATGAAATGTCAGTTTGCTCTCTCAATTTCCCCTACTTTGCAAGTTTTTTACGTACGCGAACGCAAAAACTTGTAAGTTTTGGTTAAACATGAACAATTAACAGCTACGCGAACGAACCTAATTTCGCCCCAGCTGTTCGATTCTTCTTCTTTTTCTTATTGAATTCGTCTTTGCTCTCTCATTCTGGTATTTTTTGACGTCACGGCCAGTTGCTCTCAGCTCGATTGGCGCAATCTTGTATTCTATCATTCTTGGTTTGTATGGATATATTTATGATGAAGCAAACGGGCTTCGTTAATGTGCTGATAGGCATATGTATGTACTTATGGACTGCAATGTTTTCATGTATGTACATATGTTTGAATGGTTGTATATATATTTGTACGTATGTACATATGTTTGTGTACATGTATATATGCACATATGTAGCACAAACGAAAACAAATCTAATAAGCTGCTCGTTGATATAAATGCGAACTGTACCCTGCAAGACAGCTGAGCATCAAATAAGTGCTCATTTTATCATTATCACTAATTACAAAAGTGCTTATTAAAATACTAATTTTTGTTCAGGCGATGGGATAAAACTGAGCACTTTCCCCTTGTTGGTGTAATATTTTACCTCTTCTTACTAATTGAAAACTTTGATCAATGAAAAATATATCGGCTCTGCTCTACAAACTACCAAACTGCTTATTTTCGTTTTTATAAATACATCGGTGCTAATGAATAAAGTACTCATTGTTGTAATTAGCAAGTCCTCAGTGCTAATAAACAAACTCATCATTGTTGTCGTTATAAACTCCTCAGGACTAATAATCAAACTACTCATTTTTGTCGTTATAAACTCCTCAGTACAGGAAAAAACAAATAAGTAGAAAATCAAAATTTTTACTTTTAAAAATGAACTGGTTTATTTAAAAAAACGTTTATTAATACAAAACTCGTATAGTAGATATTTTCAAACAAATAATATACTTTGTACATATCGATGGTCCTGTGCAATAACGACACAATTCAAAATTCAAAAAAATAAAACCCTTACTACTGTTAAGATATATGAGCCATCTATCTAATCCATGTCGAATCCATGTCTTATATTTAGTACTTACTTTAGAAATCCTTACTGCTTACTTTAGAAAAGGTTGGAAATGGATTAGACGACGATTACAGACAAGAGCCACTTAACAGTAGTAACAGTTTTTATTTTTTGAATTTTGAATTGTGTCGTTATTGCAGAGGACCATTGATGTGGATGTGTATAACATTGCTGGTGCCGGCGTTGAAGGTGATGTTGTTGGTGGCCTTAAAGTAATAGTGGTGATGTTGAAAGTGATTTTGCTGGTAGAGGGGTAGAGGCGTGGAATGTTGATGGTGCGACGTTGCTGGTGCCGGTGTTGAATGATGATGGTGGTGATACTTCTGGTACCGGTGTTGAAGGTGATGGTACGATGTTGGTGGTGGCATTAAAGGTGATGGAGGAGGTGCGTGCGATATCAGCTGGTGACGGCGTTAAAGAAGATGGTGAATTTTAATTTTAATTGTTGCAAATCTGTAATAACGAGAAAATCAATTAAAATGCACAAATTAAGTAATTTACATATGTATGTACATACCTTAAAAATAATGATGCAAAGTTGACGGCAACGGCAACGGGAACATAAAATGAAATTTGAAATATCTATAAAATTATAAAAAAAATTTTATCAAATTTGACATTTTTCGTCAAAGCCTACTGTCATAAAAACTGTCATATTTCTTACTCGCTTTAACGCACAGAATTCCTATAAAAGTAGGAGTTCCGCTCTAACAAATGAAACATTTTTCACATTTCGAATGCCAAATTTGTAAATGTGTGCGTGTGATAGCTAAAAAGTTACGAAAGTGTGTGTAACGCTGTCGAATTTGAGGGGAAACTGCTCAGCCATGGCTTGCAGGGTACTGATTGTCAAAATTTATGTGTTTGTTGTACATTTGTTCATGTTTGTCATTGTACGTGAAATTTTCTAGAGTAGTTTTGTGCTCTCGCTATCTCCTTTTATTAACTCGTCCTTCGTTGGTATACTCTGATGTTACAGGAGCAGTTGAAATTTTCGCCTGACGTTTCTTAAAGAAAGCCATAAACGTAGCGACCTTTGGTTCAACTTGGTGTTATTTTGCTCTAGATTGCTCCGTTTCTGGGCCTGTTGAATGAATTTATGTCTTGGTTGTATGAAAGATCAAAAAATTTGAATTTTCTGGCAAGTTGTACAACTTATCGCTACATTAATGGCCATGTTGTACAAATTTGCGTTTATTTTGTACACTAAATAACCGAAAATGGATAACTCAGCAGAAATAGGTACGTGCTTCCGTTGAATTTTATAAATGTAAGTCGAAACTATGAAACTGTAAAAATGAGATTTTACAATGAGACTGCTCGCAAAATTTCAATGTTTGTGGGCAAAACGTCCAACTTGATTGCGGATTAATTGGAACCAACGTTTTCGGCTTGCATTATGTCAAAAGGATGTGCTTGTTGTAATTCATTCTGTCATTTACTACCATTATGCGTAGGCCAATTCATGAAATCATTTCATGCGTTTGAGTAGAAACTGAATGAATGAACACCATTTCATGTTACAATTAACGCGAAATAGAGTTTATGCACTTAGTTTTTACTCAGATCGATTAAATGATTTCGTGAATTGCACTACGCATACATGTGATACTTATGCTTTTAATTTATAAGGTAATTTTATGTTTTTACACTCTTGCTACCACATGAATATATGAATTCATGATAAGAATATATGAATTCGACTTGGAAGATAAAAAGCGAGTAAGAATAAATGCCGAACAAAGGAATTTGTCTTCTTTCAACTTAAATAAATGCATTTTGCAAACAAAAGTGCGTACGTTACTTAGTGCCCTGGTAATGGCGAATTCGTAAGGATCTATTGATTGCATTATAAACATTTTCATTTATTTGTTAAATATACAATTACTTCATTACAACCCGGTCCTATGGATGCTAGAAGCGCGAATTCATATAAGGCGGTGTTACCGGAAAATGAATAAATAAATTATATGTATATCAGAAAATTAATAAGATGAAATTAAATTATTGTTTGATTTCTAACCAAACCTATGTATGTAACTCAATCGCCTAATGGTTTGCCGAACCGTAAACATATGTTTACACATCCAATTTCGTGAGTAGGTACCTGGTACTCACAACTTTTTTAAGAAGTTTCACTTCTATCATGTGTACGGTGTTACACACGCATTTTTTTGTATGCGTTTTCGGATACGGAAAATTGAACTAAACGGCACTGTCGGCAAAATTTACGTTTCTCTGCTGGCTGGGCTTTCTTTCTGCACTTCACAGATTACTTTTTCATGGTTCAAAAGTAATAAAATAAAATTAGGAAGCGCCTGGCGGTATTCGAACCCGGCACCTTCTGGAAGCTAACAAATAGCGGCACACTCCTCTGCACGCTCAGCCACTGCCGACTACGCATGTATGTATGGTTCAAATGTTTAGCTTAAGCAAATAAAATGCAATTATTGCTTTCAAATGACATCATCATTTTCGAACGTTTTCCGGATACGAAAATTGATGATAACTATAGGAGTTTTTTGTATGCGTTTTCGGATATGGAAAATTGAACTAAACTGCACTGTCGGCAAAATTTACGTTTCTTTGCTCGCTGGGACTGTATTAATACACCATAGGGCTATTCGCGATTCGGTGCATAAGAGCTGACAAATTTATGCAATTGCAGAAATATGCCATGGATTGTGAGCGACCTTTATTAAACTGTCATGGTAAAGCTTTTGCAAAACAATTTTTGTGCATCAGCTTTGGTTTTCTTTATGAATGCAATGCATAGCATTTTTATGCTATGGATTTTCGGTATTGCAAATTTCGCAAGCCATGACAAATGCAAATGCGTGTATTTTGTTTGTGTATTGCACATAATTTGCAATACAAATTTGCAATGCAATGATGCTAGGCCATTTGCACCGGATCGCGAATAGCCCTCATGATGCAGCGAACAAAGGTGGCGCCGTCAGACATACCGCTACTTTGGTTTTGTCGATTTTGATGTTTCTGGACTACAAGTAAACGACGCCTCAAATACTTTAAATTCACTGAAATTCACTAATACTTGCACAAAAATCACCATTTTCTTAATTTTCCTTATCAATTGTTGTAAATTATATATATTTACAATTTATCACAATTTAGGTAAATTTTATCTTCAGGCTTTTACTGTTAACACCCAATTCGGCTTTGTTTACTTGTGGTACACTTGTCTTCGCCGCCAGGGGCTCTATTCTGTAACTGTGAGTTTTCAAGTGTACGCTGAAAATTGTGTGCACTCTTCATTTTGCGATTCAGGAAGAGTAAGAATGAGTTTTAGCTGTGTACACTTCTCTTCCGAAAAACTCACTAGGGGTATTCTCTGAGTCTTGCAAAGCCCTTGCACGGTGCACAGATTGCACGGTAAAAACCGGTTTTCGTATGGGACAGCTTTGCAAACCGTGCAATCCGTGCACCTTGCAAGGGCTTTGCAAGACTCAGAGAATACCCCTACTGAATTTTAGTCGGTGAGTTGTTGGTTGTGAATTTTGCACTCGGTGTACACAACATTTTCTCACAGTTACAGAATAGCGCAATCTTTAATTATATAATTTTTGTTAATATATAAAAGGGGTCTTCCCTTAAACTCACAAAGCCCTCGTAAACCTCGTAAAGCTCGTAAATTTACGAGCCCCTTAAAAGAACTGTCAAAATTTGTATGGAGCTCTATTTACGAGCCCTCGTAAAATTACGAGACAAATTTGATGCGCAACGACCTCGTAAGCTTCAATGTTGCCGAGGAGCCGATATTTTTATACTAAAATGCATGATAAAATAATGAAAACAAATGAAAAAAAATAATAAGAGAATAAAATAAGTGAATTTCATCAACTAACTGTATTGTCTTAGGTTTTTTGCCAATTTATGCAGTTTTTAATTGTATTCTAGTCAAGAGTAATAGAGACAAGATGACGGGATGTGATGGAAAATACTACAAAAAAAAATTGCTTAAAAAAATCCTGGTTGATCTGTCAAACAGTCACTTTGCGCACCTATTTAAACTTTTCGTAAAGGGGCCGTTCTCATAAAAGCCTTGTAAACTTACGAGCTTTAAAGCATAAACAGACGGCATCGTTGATCGGGATAAACTCGGGAATTAACTGCAGTTGATCCGGATTAAGTCCGAGTTAATCCGGATCAACGCTGCCATCTGTTTAAGCTTTAAAGTTTAAGACTTTACGAGTTTAAGGGAATCCCCTAAGGGCCAATTTAAAATGAATATTTATATTATAAGATATTATAATATTATATTTGTGGATTGTTGTTTAAATGTCATTTACCTTTCGTTGGGTTTCAGATCATCCTTATTTACATATGCCAAACAATTGGCAGCACTGCTGCTTGTTCCTTGAAATTGTTGTTGCACTTGCTTGTTTGCTTACATTTTGTGCTGAACAGCTCATATTTAAATAGCCAGTATTGGCCATTTAAGTGCAGATTAAATGTATGATCTGAAAATGAATAGTGGAAGTTAATCAACAATCTCTACTTAAGTAGACCATCTGAAATGGGGTCTGTCTATGTATTAGCAAAGAACGTAGATAATAGTTCTGTTCGCTACGCAAATGCAAGTAAGAATTAGCCAGTAACAAAATTCAGAGAATAAGGTATCTGAATCTCCCAAAAAGAGAAGCTTACTAAGTTTTGCGCGAACAGGAATTAGCAAACATTTGCAAGCTTCACTGCCAGCTGGCGTCCATAGTCGCATATTGAGCATAATATATTTTTTAAATTATTTCAGGTGGAAAACAAAACAGGACCTATACGTATATCTTATATTTTTTTCTCTAAGGTAATTTTTTGTTAGTCTCCCTTTTTATAGCCCAGTTATGCATACTTGCACTGCTATACCATTTTTACGTAAAAATCAAAACCCAACAGAATTCTACGTGTTAAGTGCTATGCGTTGGATAACCGCTTACACGCAAAGCCCATTTAATAGATTCTTATGTGACAACTCTTATGCAACGCTAAGTATGCATAACTGGGCTATTATACTTTTCTATGTAAGCAATTCCACTAATGAGGTGTCACTTGAAAAGTCGGAGGTCCCCTGAGTGGTTATTAGGTAATACTAATGGCCATAACACCTCTGAAGTCAAGAAATTTAAAGAAATATTTAATCAAAAAGTTGATTCTGAATATATTTTCACCTCAAATATTGTATACAAAGATATATTGTAAGTAACACCATGTTTCCCTCAACTCATGACAATCATATATCAGTCAGTTTGTAATATGTTTTTATGAACCTAATA
This sequence comes from Rhagoletis pomonella, assembly GCF_013731165.1. NCBI lineage: Eukaryota > Metazoa > Arthropoda > Insecta > Diptera > Tephritidae > Rhagoletis > Rhagoletis pomonella. Next base: position 2,272 of record NW_023463151.1, on the reverse strand, counting down.
AGTATAAGTTCTGATGTACTATAAATCTCATTTGTACTGTTTGTAATATATTTATAATAAATATAAGGGGTATATAAGAATAATTCTGTTTACTACTATTTCCGCGAACTATTAGAACAGTCTGCTTTTATCTCTGGCTACAAAGAGGGATGAGTTTACTGTGTATTTCTGTCTGCGCAGCCTGCGCATGGGCCCGCTTGTTTCTTCTTATTCTGATTTTCTCCAACATACGCTTCAATTTCATTGTGGAAGTCACTGCCAGATTTCCTATATCGACAGTGGTGTCGACTGCATTGCATTGCAATTGAATATACAAATATTTACATACTTCTTTCATTAGTAAATCACAACATGATTGTTAATTTTTAAATGAAAATTAACTTACAGGTTTTTACACTAACTTAAAGGAAGTTACAGGAAGAATGATCCCTTACTCCCAATTCCTCCAAAATCCTGTAAGTGAGAGTGATTTGTGGAGAGCTGTGCAGAGAGAATGAAGTTGCATGATTTTAGCCGAACTTTTTCTTCTGGTAAAATCATAAAAAGTGTCAAGCGATCACTGGTTGACGTTTTTACAGGGAAAATCCTTTTTGTTCCCGTACTTTTTGTTGTTACTCACTTTTTACTCTCACTTCAGAGAGTAATTTTGCTGTTTGACATTTTGACAGGATTTTACACGAAACATATTACATCAGAGCTTTTAATGTTGACAAAAATGCAAGCGTGTCCTGCTTGCAAATTCTTGCCGGCAAAAATTTTCCAGCACGAAATTGCAAGTTCCCCTCGAAATGAAATGTCAAAATTGTGCTCTCTCCTTGCAAGTTTTACTGGGTTTTTGGCCAAACGAACACGATTTAGTAACAATTGCTACCAACTTGTACAAGTTTTTTGCATAGCGAACACTCTTAATAAGAAGTGACAACTCGTTATAAAGAGAAGACACGCCCCTGTTACTTACTTTCGCTACAATTATAACGAGTTGTCCCTTCTTATTTAGGGGATTCCCTTAAACCGTGTAAAACTCATAAGTTTACGAGGCTTTTATTGAAACGCCCGCTTTGTGAAAAGGTGTAAATAGGTGCGTAACCGGCCGACTTCACATGCTTGTAAATCTTGCTTGCGTTCTGCTTTTTTCTCTCGCAAGCGAGATAGAGTTTTGTTGACTGGGCATTTGACAGCAATCTTTTTCATTTGTACAATGTCGCCAAACAAGAAGGTTCAAGCCTTGCAGGCTCTTGGAAGTTTGAGAAAATTAGAAAATCTGCATAAAGAGATGTATACTACAAATGAAAAATGGCTGCCTCTAAATTTGTATTTGGCTCCAAAATAAACGATGTTGCTATTCTGAAGAATTCTGAGAATGAGAACATAGCTGTCAAAAAAAAAATGACAGTTGAAAGCAAGCGAGAGCTCGCATACCGCTCGGTATGCGAGAAAAAGCATGCTTCGTACTTTTTGCGGTCTACACGTGCGGTTTCTCGCAAGCATCGTCACGCAATCGAGATTTTCCAGCACGTGAAGACGGCCGGTAAAATGACGTTTTGACAGATCAACCAGGATTTTGTGAAGCAATTTTTGTTTCGTAGTATTTTCTTGGCTAAAATACCATTAATAAATAATAAAAAAAAAACTTTTAAATATACAACGCTTTTATAAATGGACTAAAAAGTAGAAAATAATATTTCTCAGTCCCATAGAATTTGTTTTGATAACTTTTGATTTTGAAATTTTAGCAAAAGTCATTATAAACAATCTATGAAATTGAAAATGAAAAACGTGGAGCTCATGCAATACAAAGCATTCGATTTAATTGACAATAGTCAAACTACATAACGTAGACCTAAAATTTCTACAGCGAAAGTAGAACTTTGAAATCGATTTTAAGCGGTCGTTATTCATATACCCACATACATACATACATATATTACTTTTCATATCAATTCAAGTGTATTACATGCGCCCCACGCTTTTCATTTTCAATTTCATAGATTGTTTATAATGACTTTTGCTAAAATTTCAAAATCAAAAGTTATCAAAACAAATTCTATGGGACTGAGAAATATTATTTTCTACTTTTTAGTCCATTTATAAAAGCGTTGTATATTAAAAAGTTTTTTTTAATATTATTTATTTTCTACTTTTTAGTCCTGTCTGAATAAAATTTTGCAATAGATATTAAAATAATTCAACGATATTAATAGAAAGGTGCACACACGTGCATTTACATATGTATGTACATACAAACGAGCACCAATTAATTTTATTTAAAGAA
>NW_023463150.1:5343-15240 GCF_013731165.1 Rhagoletis pomonella | reverse complement strand
AACCCTTACTAAGTAGAATTCTCCTTTCTGTGTTGCCGGAAAAGGGGGCCGGAAGTACTTTTGCACAGAACTTCTTTCTGCGTAGGCGGCCTTCGGCCGCGCTTAGGGATTATAACCCTTACTAAGTAGAATTCTCCTTTCTGTATTGATGGAAAAGAAGGGCGGACGTATTTTTGCGCAGAACTTTTCTCTGCGTAGGCGGCTTTCAGCCGCGCTTAGGGATTAAAACCCTTACTAAGTAGAAGTAAATAATTCATATTAGAAAAAACGAAATTATCCATATGCACACTTTCGTTAGAAAACCGAAACAATGCATATAACAAAAACCGAAATAATGCATGCATGCACAATTTCTGTTCAAAACCGAAATAATGCATATGGCAAAAACCGAAATAAAGCATACATGCACAGTGTCGGATGAAAACCGAAATAATGCATATGTGAAAGACGAAGGTATGCATACATGCACAGTTTCGGTTGAAAACCGAAATAATGCATATAACAAAAACCGAAATAATGCGTGCATGCACAGTTTCGGTTGAAAACCGAAATAATGCATATGAAAAACCCGAAGTAATGCATACATGCACAGTTTCGGTTGAAAACCGAAATAATGCATATGAGAAAATACCGAAATTATGCATATGCATACTTTCGTTTTAAAAGCGAAATAATGCATATGAAAAAAAACGAAGTAATGCATACATGCACAGTTTCGGTTTAAAACGGAAATAATGCATATGGTAAAAACCGAAATAAAACATACATGCACAGTTTCGGTTGAAACCGAAATAATGTCTAAATGCACAGTTTCCATATGCGCAATTTCGGTGCCCCGACACAATGTTATACACTTTCGCGTAGTACATTTTGTTTTGAGATGTGTGCCTTTATTGACAATGGCCCGAAGTCATAGTCAAAATAAAGTCGACTTTAAAGTTAGTTGCAGCTTTTTTGACAGATATCCCATTGAAAATTATGTCAAAAAGCTGCAACTAACTTTAAAGTCGACTTTATTTTGACTATGACTACGGGCCAATTTATAGACTCGGTCTCATAGGGTAGTGGTGCAATTTTTGGTAATCACGTTCTGCTTTATTTAGGGTATGCAGTGCAGTTTATGGTTTTCGAGTAAATTTCTTTAATAGGGTTGAATCAATTTATTATTTTTACTACTTTTATGCGCGTTGTTGCAAATAACTCTGAGGACACAGAATCAGTTTTGCCGGTCAATTTCCTCACACACATCGCTTGTCAAAAAGCATCAAAATTGAAAGCCATTACGTAGGCGGCGTTCAATTTGAGAAGCAATTTCATTGACAAAATGTCGTCTTCAAGAAAACAATGTAACTAACTAGCTTCTGAAGACCATTTTCCCTTTTTAGTTCCATTGTAGATTAACATTTTAGCTTGCGGTAGCTTATTATTTTTTTATTTTCACAAAAGTGAAAGCAAAATTGAAACTCAATTGAAAGAAAAAAATTTAAAGCAAGTTGCCCGTTCAAGTAATAAAGAAGAGTGTGTTAGTGAAAAACTGTGAGTGTATTGAAAATTGAAAGGGGGTGATAACCGCGGATTTATGCGGAATAAACTATTACAAATGAAAATAATATTTTAACAGTCAATCCAATATATATATATATTTTTTATTTATTTGTTTTGAAATAATCTCTTGTGTACTGCTCACCAGGCGATATAGAAATCCATGTCTTGCATCCATATGTATATTAGGGGACCGACTGATGAATCCAAAGACGCTTGCATGGAAAGGACTCCTAATCCCGAATTTTTCGGTCTAATGCCCAATATATGCGAATCGATTAACCACCACCTTATAAGGTCTTTTTATAACATTGTGTACAAATAGAAGTGAGATATCTTAGCAATAGACGTCATCCTGAGCCACAGCTGCGATCATCTGTTTTTTAGAGTTGCTTATTTTTGTCAAAACAGTGCTCTTTTGACCTGAGTTGCATCAAATAGATCATACAACTTAGTAGTATTTGTGGTTCAAATGGTAAAATATATGCCCAAAAACTTGAAAAATATTAGATGATTGTTCTTTAAAAATGCTATTTATAAAATTTCGTTTTGATTTCGATATTAGAAATATTCATATTATAAAAGTTTTTCACATATGTTTTAAGATATTAAAGCTTTTAAAAAGTACGGTAGAATGTAACAATGTGCTTGAATTTGTTTGCATCTTCGTCAGCTTATTCGTTTGCAGATTAGAAAAATGGCGAACAGCCATCAAAATACTGATCCAAATATTCATCTTTCACTGGACACACAAATTGGTGCGCGCAGCAAAATTCAGCCCTAATGGTTAGTTAATTGCATCGCTCGGCGACGACAAGTTAAGAATTTGCTATACATTTTCAGGCGAACCGGGTGAAGAGGTATGGGACGACAGCTGGCATGGCATCCCGACGATTATCTGGTGGCACCCAGACGGTAATCTGGTGGTGGATTGCTTGATTTATTAGAAGGTCGACCAATTTATACACGGTAGTAGTGCGCTTGGAGTGCAATGGGGTATAGTTGTTGCGCTGGGTATGCAGTTACAGTTGCATGGCTATACTCAATCCCGACTCTTGCGTCCTCGTTCGCGCACTCTGGGCAACGTGAGCAACCCATGTGCGAGATGCGGTAACCAATCCGAGTGGAGCCTTGGGTCACGGCAGAAAGAGAGGGAGCTTCGGTGGGGCCCTGACTTATTCGGTTTAAGGGCTCACTGAAGTCTGCAGCGTCTGTTCACCAGTAGGTGCGGCTGCAAGCGGGTGTCTGCTTGGAGCAAGCGGCTCGCTATATAAACGTGTACTTGGTTGCGAAACCACCCCCGCCCCAGCAATGGGTTGTGCGCTGGGCTTGGGACCCGCCACGTAAAAACCACTTCCAGTGAAGAAGCAAGGCAAAGCATCGGATGAGACATCCCCTTATGATGACGACCACGGCAAACGTTTAAAGGACTACGATTTGAGGGCATGCACCTGGAATGTCCGGACCCTTAATGGGGAAGGTGCCTCTGCCCGGCTGGTTGATGTCCTCGTAAGGACAAAAGCTGACATCACCGCCATCCAAGAAATGCGTTGGACGGGGCAAGGCAAACAATGTCTAGGGCCTTGCGACGTCTACTACAGCTGCCATGTAAAGGAGCGCAAATTCGGTGTTGGATTTGTGGTGGGAGAGAGACTCCGTCGCCGAGTAGAGTCGTCCACCCCGGTGGACGAGCGTCTAGCCACAATCCGCATCAAAGCGAGATTCTTCAACATCTCGCTCATCTGCGCCCATGCCCCGACGGAAGAGAAGGATGAGGCATCCAAGGATCTCTTCTATGAGCGCTTGGAGCGAACATACGAGCGCTGCCCCCGTCATGATATCAAAATCCTGCTTGGCGACTTCAATGCCAGGGTGGGCAAGGAAGGGATCTTTGGAACCACCGTCGGAAATTTCAGCCTCCACGACGAAACGTCCGACAACGGATTGAGGCTGATCGACTTCGCCGGGGCCCGAAACATGGTAGTATGCAGTACTAGGTTCAAGCATAAAAAGATCCATCAAGCTACGTGGCTGTCTCCGGATCGAAAAACGAGAAACCAAATCGATCATGTGGTGATAGACGGAAGCCACGCTTCCAGTGTTTTAGACGTACGCGCACTCCGAGGCCCAAACATCGACTCGGACCACTATCTTGTTGCAGCCAAGATACGCACCCGCCTCTGTGCAGCAAAAAATGTGCGCCCAAATATGCAAGGAAAGCTTAACGTCGAAAAGCTGCAATCACAACAGACAGCCAGCGCTTTCGCTACTCGACTCTCACACCTGCTCTCAGAGAGCACTCTTCAACAAACCGACATATGCGAGCAGTGGAACCACATTTCCCGCTCATTAAGTACCGCCGCCGAAGAAGTAGTCGGATTTCAGCGAGCCCGAAAGAACAACTGGTACGATGAGGAGTGTCAGGAAGCTGCGGAAAAAAAAGATGCCGCCTACAGGGCCACGCTGCGATCGGGCGCAACGCGCGCTATGTGGGACCGCTATAGGGATCTGAAGAGGGAAGCGAGACGTATTTGCCGCAACAAGAAGAGAGAGGCCGAAATACGTGAGTGCGAAGAGCTTGAAATGCTGGCCGACGGGAGGAATGCCCGAAAATTTTACCAGAGAGTTAGGCGACTTACGGAAGGTTTAAAGACCGGGGCGCACTCCTGTATGGAGGGAACACTTTTCCGCCCTACGAAATGGTAGCAGCACGGAAAGTTGTGGAGAAGAAGAACCTGAGCCCGCAGTCGATGATGACGGAGTCGACGTTCCACCGCCTGACTATGACGAGGTACGTATAGCAATAACGCGGCTGGAAAACAACAAAGCCGCTGGAGCTGACAGCCTGCCAGCTGAGCTATTCAAGTACGGCGGCGAGGAGTTGATAAAGTGCATACATCAACTCTTGTGCAGAATATGGTCAGATGAACGCATGCCCGACGACTGGAATTGAAGTGTGCTCTGCCCAATCCACAAGAAAGGTGACCCCGCCATTCGCGCTAACTACCGCGGGATCAGCCTTCTAAGCATAGGTTACAAGGTCTTATCGAGCGTATTGTGTGAAAGACTGAAGCCCACCGTCAATGAACTCATTGGGCCTTATCAGTGTGGCTTTAGACCTGGCAAATCCACCATAGACCAGGTATTCACAATACGCCAAATCTTGGAAAAGACCCGCGAGAAAAGGATCGACACTCACCACCTATTTGTCGACTTTAAAGCCGCTTTTGACAGCACTAAAAGGAGTTGCCTATACGCCGCTATGTTTGAATTTGGGATCCCCTCAAAACTCATACGGCTGTGTAAAATGACGTTGAGCAATACCACCAGCTCCGTCAGAATTGGAAAAGACCTCTCCGAGTCGTTCGCCACAAAACGGGGTTTCAGACAGGGCGACTCCCTTTCATGTGACTTCTTTAATCTGATGTTGGAGAAGATAATAAGAGCTGCAGAACTGAACCGCTCAGGAACAATTTACTATAAGAGCGTGCAATTGCTGGCTTATGCCGATGACATCGACATCATCGCTAACAAAAACCGCGAAGTCTGTTCTGCCTTTTCCAAGTTGGATAGGGAAGGAAAGCGAATGTGTCTGGTGGTAAACGAGGACAAGACGAAGTATCTCCTGTCATCAAACAAACAGTCAGCACATTCGCGCCTTGGCACCCACGTCACTGTTGACAGTTACAATTTCGAGAAAGTAGAGAATTTCGTTTACTTGGGAACCAGCATTAACACCGATAATAATGTCAGCATTGAAATCCAACGTAGAATCACTCTTGCCAACAAGTGCTACTTTGGACTGAGTAGGCAATTCAGGAGTAAAGTCCTCTCTCGACGTACGAAAACCACGCTCTATAAGTCACTCATCATGCCCGTGCTGGTATATGGCGCAGAAGCATTGACAATGACAACATCCGATGAGGCGGCTCTTGGAGTGTTTGAGAGAAAGATTTTGCGGGAGATTTATGGGCCTTTACGCGTTGGCGACGGGGAGTACCGCAGACGATGGAACGATGAGCTGTATGAGCTTTACAACGATATGGACATAGTGCAGCGAATTAAAATACAGTGGCTCCGCTGGCTTGGTCATGTCGTTCGAATGGACACCGACGCTCCAGCTCTGAAAGTATTCAACTCGGAACCCGCTGGTGGTAGCAGAGGAAGAGGGAGGCCTCCACTGCGATGGAAAGATCAGGTGGAGAAGGACTTGGCTTCACTTGGCGTTTCCAATTGGCGTCAGTTGGCACAGAGGTGAAACGACTGGCGTGCTTTGCTGAACTCGGCCAAAATCGCTTAGGCAGTTACAGCGCCAAAAAAGAAGAGAAGTAGTGCACTTTAGCGGAAACAGGTCAAAATGGACGAGAAAATTATACACTAACTGGCCATACTGACTAAGTTTGCGCCGTCGCTTTCTCTCCACATGGTAGACATTTTGCTTCCGCGGGCGAGGACCGACAGTTAATTTGTGCTTTGTGTGTGAAAAAATTATATAATATAAATATTTTCCTGTATTCAACAGTTGCTCGTTTGGAAATCTAATTGCATACATTTGATGCCAATAGCTCTCGCAACAAACAAGCCAGTTCTCAAAGAGTCCAAATTGATTTTAGTCATGCAACAGCTCCACATAACTCCGCCATAGACACAACAGTTGCTAGAGTACCAAAAAGCTGACAGTATTTTAATTGATCCACGACAATCGGTGGCATATGGAATGCGTGATGGAAATTTTCTGGTGCTTGATAGCCAATATACTACAAGAGAGCCATCTCCAAGCAGCTTTACCACACCACACCGTCAACAACAAGAGTCGTTAGTTAAAGTAGAATCATACGCTTCTGCTGATAGCATCAGTAACAAAAGCAACAGCAGTACCTCGTTTCTAAACATGCCAAACAAAAGTAACAACAGCGATGGCCAGAGAACACCAAGCAAATATTTTTAATATTCATTTTTGCCTATCTTAAGATTTCGTTTGGGCTTAACTGCTTGGAAGGCTGCTGATGCTGCTGACGACTATTCATAGAAAATGCATTGTTTGTAATTCATTAAATGTGATGTGTACATACGTATGTATTTCTGTTTGTATTTTAAACTATGTACGTTAACAATTTACATTGTATTAAATTATTACTTGAACACGTGCAAATTGATCTGACCTAAAGATTTGGGAGCCTCTAGAAAAGAATTTGAGTGCAGTCAAGATGATAACTTTTTATAGTGTTAGTGTTATAGTTAAGGTTTTTTTCAATTGCATTGTTTTTCGAGTTTGTCCAAGCGAGGCCGCCGTCTTTAGCATTCAGACTTGTAAAAAATGGTTAACTTGTAAAAAACATATAAATTTGTATAACCAAACTGTGTTGAATTCAAATTTCCATTATTATTCATTCAAATGAAATATCGTAAATGAAATATCGTAAATGAAGTATGAGATGTTAATTAGTATCACATGGCAACATCGGTGTCAGCACAATTCAGCACTTTGACATAAGTTTACAGACTCAGCGCTGTAGGTATACGTATGTATGCAGATACATAAAAACATACAATTTTTCATCATCAAATCAAATTTCGTCCAATAATCGTGATCGCGCTCGCTTTTGTGCTCCACCGATTGTGCCCTATATTCGCTAGTTTTTGTTTCTAAAACGCATTATTGAAATAAACTTTGTATTTTAAATCGAATCGTTTAGCGTGTCGTTTTTATACGCAGAAATAGATTTTATGTGCAACCAGATTTTCTCGCGTGCAATCTAGTGCTCCGCCGAGTTCATCGCCGGCCTTCGGTTAACCAACCATCGCCACAAGCCAATTCCAGCACCGACCGGAGTTGCCCAGCTTTACAACTGTGTCCACCGTCTGCACGCAAACACCCACAAACCACCCAGTAGCCTAGCTGACCGAAAGTCCAGCATCCGCCTGCCAGCCTACCATTCGTCCAGCCGCCGACGCATCTTCCAGGCACCAGCCAATCCGCCAGCCGCCCAGTCGAAAGACGATCCATCAGCCGCCCGCAAGCTCATTATCTGTTTGGGTTCGACCACCAGAACGATCACCACCGCTACAGCACCCAATCATTAACCATCCACCCAACTGCTCCTCGAACGAAGCTACAGCCCACACGGCTGTAAATTGGTCCTTCTCTCCCAAAACAAAGAATCAGCGACTCAAGTCTAAGTATCCACAAAAGCCGTAAGTAAAGATAAAATTCTTTTGTTCTCAAAACTACGGCTATATACAATTAAAAATACATATATAATTAGCACTTTTGGCGGGAAAATATACACATTTACATATTATTCGTGAGTTAACGACGAACGACATACCGCTTGTCGACGGTAGAATTCGGCAAAAGTTCATCCACCAGCTTTATCGAAAACGAAACATACTCTTGTGCATACCCACATATACGAATACATACCATTAAATATATAAAATATATATAAATCACCGGGGTCGGATGCAATTCCAAATCGTGTCCTCAAGCTTGCTGTAGCTGCGAACCCTAGTGTTCGTCGATAGTTTTAACGAATGCTTTAAAGAAGGAGTATTTCCTGATGCATGGAAGCGCCAGCGGCTAGTTCTATTGCCGAAAACTGGGAAGCCACCAGAAGATCCCTCAGCATATCGTCCTATATGCATGTTGGATACGACGGGCAAGTTGTTCGAACGCATAATCAGCGATAGACTGCTAGAAGCAATCGAGGAAAAGGGAGGCCTCTCAGAGACACAGTTCGGCTTCAGAAAGGGGCGGTCAACGGTAGATGCAGCCAGTTTAGTAAAGCAGGTGGCGGAAGATGCAATCAGTGGCGAAAGGTGGAAGGGAGGAGCAAAGGAGTACTGCTTGCTTGTCACCCTCGATGTAAAAAATGTGTTCAACACAGCAAGTTGGAAACACATAAACGCTGCTCTACGCAGATTCGAGGTACCCGCATACCTTCGCAAGATTCTAGACAACTACCTAGCAAATAGAGTGCTACTGTACAATACGGAGAACGGTGTCAAAGAACATAAAGTCTCGGCTGGAGTACCACAGGGTTCGGTTCTGGGTCCAATACTCTGGAATATCATGTACGATGGTGTACTCCGACTATCCTTGCCAGAGCGAGTGAAAATTGTCGGATTTGCTGACGACATAGCGCTAGTGGTGGTAGCGAAGCATCTAGAAGAAATAATTACCGCAGCAAATAGTTCAATCGTCCAGATCTAAGCATGGCTGGCCGAAACAGGACTGGAACTTGCGCACCAAAAACCCGAGACAGTTCTAGTAAGCAGTAGAAAAGTTAGAGAAGTGGCGACTATTAAGGTTGGTCAACAAGAAATTACGTCAAAGGCGGCCCTAAAATACCTAGGCATAATGTTTGATGCGAGGCTTACCTTCAAGACGCACATTGATTATGCTGTCGAGAAAGCCGAAAAGGTGGCAGGGGCACTAACAAGGGTTATGCTGAACGTAGGAGGCCCGAAACAACAGCGTAGGCAGCTATACGCAAGCTTCGTGCGCAGTGTGCTGCTCTATGGTGCACAAATCTGGTATGAAGCGTTCAGCAAGACGTCATATGTACGAGAAGCAAGGTCTTTGCACAGATTTTGCGCTATCAAAGTATGCAGTGCATTCCGAACTACGTCCGAAGAAGCAGCGCCAGTGGTGGCAGGACTCTGCCCCATTGACATTCTAGTGGAAGTGACAGGCCCCAGGCCTATAAACCGAACGAGACGCGAAGAGGTGACACAGAGGTGCTTGCAGCAATGGCAAACGAGGTGGACCGCCCAGCCAGCGGTCGTTGGACGCACCGCCTCATACCCTCGATATCAAGGTGGGTAAGTAGGGAACATGGGGAAGTGGACTTCCATTTGACCCAAATATTGACAGGGCATGGGTGCTTTAAATCATATTTATACCGATTTAAGCACGAAGACGATCCCTTCTGCACCTTCTGTGCAAAGGATATTATTGAAGACGCTGAACACTGCTTTTTCGTCTGTCCGAGGTTTGCAATCGAAAGGGATGACTCGAGCAGGAAGGTGGGTAGGCCACTTACGGTTCATAACCTTGTGGATACTATGCTTGAGTCAGAAGATAACTGGTCCGTTGTTTGCAATTTGGCAAGCACAATTTCATCTAAATTGCGTCGAGCGGAACAACTCCGCAGAATTTCATAGATTGGCAATAGGCCGCTCCCCCTCCGCGAAGTAATACCTGACGGTAGTTCCACGGTGGGAGGGAAACGGAGCAGGGGTGGGTTTTTAGTGCGGTGAGCTGAAAGGCAAGTCCCACACTTTTCGGCTTTCAATGCTTTGTGCCACCTCTACAAAAAACAAAAAAAAAAAAAAAAAAAAAAAAAAAAAAAA
>NW_023463150.1:0-5243 GCF_013731165.1 Rhagoletis pomonella | reverse complement strand
AAAAAAAAAAAAAAAAAAAAAAAAAAAAAAAACCATTAAATATATACATACGTGTGTGTCTATGCATATGTATATACTTATAGAAAATCCCGCCATATAAGCAAACTAAACTAAAAAATTTTGCAAAACCCATATTGGCTGCGTCTCGTACAAGCCAAATAATTATTGAAAATCATTGGGTGAATAATCAAAGCGCTTATTTTTCGATACCCAAGTAAAAGCGTATTTGCGTACATACATTCGTACATATGTACATTTAAATAGATAAAGTTGTGTTTTTTCGAACATTCCCTTTGCTCGTATAAGCAGTATCCCGTTCCCAGTTCGTTCGTTATATATGTACATAAAAAGTAAATAGCATATACAGTGGGCCAAAAAACTCATCTCAGCGAGATATAATTATAAAATTGAATATATCCTTATTTAGTAACATATCATTTCTATTATACATAAAATACGTATATTCTGTGCTTACGTGTGAGTAGAAAATAGTTTCGCGAGTAAACACGATACCACCCCTACCCATTCAAACAAAGTGGTTTCCCCAATTTTTCTTAATATAAACTAGTTCGTCTCAGTTCAACCATATACCTCCAATATCCACTTTTACATCTCTTTAACGGAGTTACTGAAATTTATAGCGGTCTATTGTGTCTTCTATATACCTCAGCAAAATTTTATTTGTTTTTCTCCAAGCTCTCTGATTTCTGCATTTCAAACGTGAATTTAAATTCAAATCGTCACATATTCGAAGTAATAACCTCCATATAACCGTAAATTCTCATACGTTTGATGTTATTGGCAACCCACACCGAAGACAAGTCCAAAAGCCCCAAAATGAGTGATGACAAAAAAGGTCAAAGCGCTTCCACCGAATCACAACGCCCGACGCGTTCAAGTGGAAAGTCCGCAAAATAATCGGAACCTTCGGTCTCATCCACTAAGTTCATAGCAGAGACTGATAATTTTATGGATTATTGCACACGATTTAGATCAACCCCATTAGAAGATAATTCTGAGTCTGCCCTAGATATTAAAAATGCCAACATAGACAATTTCTGGGCACGAGTGCAAAATTCGTATGATATGGTAGTAGAGACAGATGAGCATGACCTCCCTGAAGATTTTAAAACTTGTGCCTACAGCAAATACCGGTCATGCCTCATCACCTATGAGGACACAAAGCGCTAATCGGTGACCAGCTCCACCTCCTCAAATAAACGAGCATTCCCGTGCCTGCGCACTCTACGTCGCAACCCAAAGACGAATCTGGCTTTGGCTTTTGGTGATACTGAGGTCTTTTAAGGGGGTTATGAACAATGGCCGTCCTTCCGTGACATGTTCACGGCGGTCTACATAAACCACCCTAAACTCACAAAAGCGCAAAAATTGTACCACCTTAGGTACAAAACACAAGGTAAAGCCGGCCAGATCGTGAAACAATTCGCCCTTAGTGATGACAATATGATATGAGAACAAGCGCGTACTAGTGGACAACCAGATTCGAGTTCTAATTAACCTAAAGCCAATTCAGGTGGAGAACAGTGAAGAAATTCAAAGACTTCAATCCACTGTTAACAACTGCCTCCAAATCCTGGCAACCCAGAATGTATCCACCGAAAGCTGGGATCCCATATTAATCTACTTAATTACCTCGAAACTCCCTGAGAACACGGTTACTTTATGGGAACAGTCCCTAAGCTCGAGGAAAGACCTCCCCAACTGGTCCCAAATGAACCAGTTCCTCACCACAAGATACAAGGTAGTTGAAAGGGTCGACCAATGGCGACCACCCAAAGACAAGCCTAATTTCGCAAATAATAGTAACAAAAGGCTACTCCCATCCCACGACCTATTGTTCTTCGAAACCAATACAAACCTTCGGGTCACAAAATAGATCCTTTTCTCAGGTCCAGTCACACATGACAGAGCAAAGGAAAAAGTTCGCTTGCGTGATGTGCAAACAACAAACCCATTCTCTCAGTCAGTGTCCCAAATATAAAAGACTCTCCATAAACGATCGCGAAAAATTAGTAAGGGAACATAACTTATGTACCAATTGCCTGTCCTCCACGCATAACCTCCAAGACTGCCCATCTGATCGGACGTGTTATAAATGTCAAAGAAGGCATCACACAACTCTCCACAAGGACGTAACCTCCACCCCTAACCAGCGTCAACGACAACCCCGGAGAACCAGTTCTCAGGTTCAACAGCTTCTGCTAACCTGCAAACGCCGGGCTGTTCGGAAACCCAAGACGAGCTCCCCCAATTTTCCAATCAAGTGCAATCCCTTTATACAGAAAATGAAAACCAAGTACTCCTCCCAACTGCGATAGTCCATGTAAAACATACAGGTGAGCTCTTCAAACTGAGAGCACTCATTGATCAGGGCTCCCAACGCACTTTTATCTCATCGAAAGCCCAGACCAGACTAAGGCTACCTTGCCAAACTTCGAGTTGTGCTCCTTGGTCATAGTCAGCGCTGATCTAAAGCGCGAAATTCCAGCGCAAGCGATAGTACTGCCCCAACTAACCAAGTTGCTTCCAAAATTCCCTATAAATTCTGAGAAAAAGAAGAAATGGTCCCATCTTGACTTAGCAGATCCTAACTGTCACTCTCCTTCCCAAATCGACCTGGTTATAGGCAGCGATATGCTTCCCCAAATTATGCTTGATGGTCTTGAAAGAATCTCTCGCAACTTACTTGCCCAGAACACCATATTCGGTTGGATACTGAGCGGCCCAGAAAGAGTTGCAACTTTCTCGACTCAGGTAGAGGATGCCACAAATGAGCATTTGAATATGCAATTAAAAAATTTTGGAACTTAGAAGAAGTTCCAAAATATGAAGACATCACCCCGGAAGACGAGATATATGAAGATTTTTATAAATCAACAACGACCCGCACCACTGAAGGGCGTTACATAGTCCGACTCCCACTTAAGTCAAACTTTCCTGATAAAAACGCCTTAGGATATTCTCGTACCGCAGCCTTGTAACACTTCCTCAGTATGGAGAAGAATCTTCTCAAGAAAAGCGATCTAAAACATCTTTATGACAGTGTTTTGGAGGAATATCTTACCCTCAATCATATAACCTCAGAGGGAAAATACTTCTCCTATTATCTTCCCCATCATGCAGTCATAAAGCCTGAAAAAAGAACCACGAAAGTAAGAGTTGTCTTCAATGCATCAAAGAAATCGGGCACCGGCAACTCGCTTAATGATATTCTGCATACCGGGCCGACCCTACTACCCGATTTGATGCTACTAGTTCTCAAATGGCGCACTTACCAATATGTCATCAATGGTCATGTGGAGAAAATGTATCGCCAAATACTCTTACACGAAGAAGACCAAGACTTTCAAAGACTTATCTTTCGTGCATCCACAGGAAGTCCAATACAAGACTATAAACTGAAAACCGTCACATTGGGCGTTAATTGTGCTCCCTATCTAGCCATACGCACTCTCCACCAATTAGCACAAGACGTAAAAATTACCCAACCCTTGGCTGTGCCCCTATTAACCAAAGAAACCTATGTGGATGACATCCTATCTGGGAGTCATGACCTGCTCACTCCTACCCAGGTTCTTACCCAAAAATCCGCCGGTTTTCCCCTGAAAAAAATCGCTGCCAACCATCCTAATATCCTGAAAGACATAAATAAGGAAGATTTGCTGGACACCAACTTACTCGAGATTGAAAAGGCAAGCACTACGAAGACTCTGGGGATTCAGTGGAACGCCCTCACTGACTCCTTCTCTTATACAGCTGATCCCATCCCAGCATCATCCGCGAACACAAAACGGCAAATCCTTTCATCTGTGGCGAAACTTTTCGACCCCGCAGGATGGCTTACGCCGATAATGATACAAGCCAAGATTCTCTTACAAGGGCTATGGCTTGACGGGACTGACTGGGACGAGCAGGTCAAACACCTCCGTTTAACAAAATGGACACAGTTCGCCAATAATTTACAATCAATCTCAAACATCCAAATACC
Organism: Rhagoletis pomonella; assembly: GCF_013731165.1. Classification (NCBI taxonomy): domain Eukaryota; kingdom Metazoa; phylum Arthropoda; class Insecta; order Diptera; family Tephritidae; genus Rhagoletis; species Rhagoletis pomonella. The sequence goes on along the minus strand of NW_023463150.1, from coordinate 1,234 downwards.
TAGATGGGTAAATTATATCCCCGATAGTCATGTTGAACTCCACGGCTTCTGCGATGCCTCGGAAAAGGCATATTGCGCCACCATATACGTTCGTGGTACCCATGACACCCAAGTAACCTCTCGTCTTTTGGTAGCTAAAAGCAAAGTGGCACCCCTACGAACCATCAGCCTACCCCGTCTCGCATTGTGTGGAGCTCTCCTTCTAGCCAAACTCGTCGCTCTCGTCCAAACCCATCTTAATCTCTCCACAAAAAGGCTTATCATGTGGTCTGATTCCGAAATCGTTCTAGCGTGGTTTTTCTACACTCCATACGTGGAAAACATTTGTTTCCAACTGCACTGCGCAAATCATCGACCTAGTTGGAAACGCCACCTGGCGACACGTGCGCGGCAAGGACAACCCAGCTGATATGGGAACCAGAGGATGGAAACCCCTTGATTTAGCAGCTTCCTCCCTCTGGTGGAATGATCCGGAATGGCTAATAAGCCCCCCCGAAGCCTGGCCAAAATCTGCAGAGCGAGGCATCAACGCCCCAGAAACTCGACGGATGGAGGCTCTCCATGCCGCTGAAGAAGATACTGACATTTTAGACCGTTTCTCCTCATTTCCGCGCGCCCTCAGGGTAATGTCGTATGTCTTCCGACTTATAAACACCCTGAAACGTCGAGTAGAAGGAGTTCATACGGTTCACCCTGTGTCCCTCACCCACGATGAACTCCGTACTACGAAATACCGGCTTATAGCTTTGACGCAGACTCGACAGGGCCCTCGTGAAAGGGCTTGCTTAGAAAATAAAAAACCAATCGATAAGCGGAGTCCATTGCTAACACTCAATCCGTCCATCGATAAGCATAACCTACTCCGTGTCAACGGTCAATTAGCTCACGCCACCTTAAGCTACAATGAGCGACATCCCATAATTATTCCCAAGAAGTCCCGATTCGCCACCCTCTATCTACGCTTCTGGCACGAGTTGCTTCTCCACGCCGAAATACGTCTGATGCAACAGGTCACCAGACAGGAATTCTATATCCCTCGGCTCAAGAATCTCATAAAGAAATGCATCTTTCGATGCAAACCCTGCACGGTCCACAAACAGCAAATGCACTCCCAAATTATGGCAGCTTTGCCATCTGAGCGGTGCACCTTTTCTCCGCCCTTTACGATCACCGGTGTGGATATTGCGGGGCCTTTTCAAATAAAGGCCTCAATGCTAAGATCACATACTTTAGT
>NW_023463149.1:0-15246 GCF_013731165.1 Rhagoletis pomonella | reverse complement strand
CAGGCTATACTTAGTAAATTTTTTATGTAAAATACTTCCAGATAGTTGCTTCTCCATACTCAAATGAAATGTAGTTAAAATATATAAAGGAACCATCATAAAATTATGACTATTTTGGGATTTTTAACTTTTTGATATTTTCTTCCCCAACTTTTACTATCTCTGGAAAAAAAATGTACTGAGCTATAACTTTACATTACATAAAAAAATTGTTCATTTAATAAAGATTCAGATTTCTTACTGTGTCGAATAGAAAAAAAAGTTATAACCGCTTTTGTGGGCAAAGGACCGAGACACGCTAGAATGTATTTAATAGATTTAAATTTAAGTTGTTCTTTTTACCGACCAATGACATGCTAAATAGTACAAAGCTACATTATTACCTGCTCCTGACATTATTTTATGTTACTTACCGGAATTCGGACTAGAGTGTATAACAAGGGCTATATCTATCAATATTTTTTGTGAAGGATGGGTTCTCGTGAAAGAAAATATACATGAGTTGCTTGAAGAAAAATTTATTCACTTATTGATAAAATATGCTCAAATTGGCGCATTCTACTCTAATACAAGCTCGGCACCTTTAAAAAACGACGCTTTTAGAGATCTTAAACTCAATTGGGCTATCTCATCAGCAGCTCCATTTATTTTTTACCGTAAATGCTCTTTGTGTTGAATTGTTTTTGAATAAATTTTGTCCTTAAGACAGCCCCAGTAGAAAAAATCGAATGGATTCAGATCTGGCGATCGAGCGGGCCACGTGATTGGCCCGTATCGTCCAATCCATCGGCGAGGATAAGTTTCGTCTAAATGAGCTCTTACTTCACGCCCGTAGTGAGCAGGGCACCCGTCATTTTGCAGCCATAGTCTTCGCCGCAAGTTTAAGAGTACATCTTCTAAAAGAGTTGGAAGCCGTTCCTGAAGGAACTCTAAATAACTGTGAAAGTTGAGCGTTGGCGGCAAGGTCCCAATATCTGACAATTAAAAATACCGCACCATAAATTTATTTTGTACCGGTACTGCGAACGATCTTCTCTCATTTCATGAGGATTGTCTATCTGCCAACTGTGAAGGTTATGTAAATTAAAATAACCATCACGTTTGCATGATGATTCATCGCTCCAAATTATTTTATTAAAAAAGTTGGAGTCTGGATCATGCAATCGCAACATTTCATGGCAAAATCTAATCCCCGACAGGAAATCTCTTTCTTGTAGAGCCTGAACACGTTGAATGTGGTAGGGATGAAATCGATGGTCTTTTAAAGCTTTTTGAGCTGTAGTTTTTGGTATTCCCGTCCGTCTTTCCATCATTCTCACTGAAGTCGATGGACCTAGTTCACTTCCTCTAGCACAACTTCAACATATACCGTTGCAGGACGGCCTGTTTCGCCGCCACGCTTTCCAGGTATGTGACCTTAATAATAATATCTAATAATAGATTGGCGCTTACACATATGTTAGTGTTTGGCCGAGCTTCTCCTCCGATTTCTGGCTTGCGCCGTGATGTTGCCACACAAAGCTGAGGGACCTATAGTTTTACGCCGACTCCGAACGGCGATTGTATTTTTTATGAGAAGCCGTTTTTCATGGCAGAAATACACTCGGAGGTTTGCCATTGCCTGCCGATCCTCAAAAAAGTGAAAAATGATAGTTAACAAGCAAGCAAACAAGAAAGTTGTAAAAATCACTTACCTTCATATATTTCTCTATGGGTCCGGGCGAATACTTCACGACCCGGATGCCGACGATTGGGACATCGCTCTGCATAGAGTCCTTGAGTAGCTCTGGCAGTACAGCAAGCTTCACCGTAAATTAAGTGAATATCCGCATATTCATACTGCGTGTTCTCTGTCGTAGTATTAATAACACAATGTTTGAAGGGTCCAATTTCACAAAATCCACTTTCACTAATTCCGGTAAGTAACATAAAATAATGTCAGGAGCTGGTAATAATGTACCTTTGTACTATTTAGCATGTCATTGGTCGGTAACAAGAGCAACTTAAATTTAACCCTGGAAGGTCATCGTTATTTTTAAAACGCAAAGGTCATCCTTCGTCGATTCGACGACGGCATATCTAAAAGACGTTATTAAATTAACCTGGGTATCAAAATGCATAAAAATTACTATTTTCACATTATTTTGTTTATATTTTTTTCTAAATAAAACAATATCAAGTAGTTTTTCTTAAGTCTTTTGATTGTAATTCAAGATTTCACAGCTCTGATTCATTTGGTTTTTTGTACAAAACATTAATTAGAAAATATAAAAAATAAATAACTTAAAGTACATATAATTCATTTAAAGTGTTTTTTTCTTAAAAATTATACTATGAACTAAAAAAGGAAAAAAATCAGATACGACAGTTCTCATTTTGTGCAAGAGGCGCAAAGCTCTATTTTATGCTCTCCACAGAGACTTTTTTGGCATTTTGCACAGGACGATTTTTTATGCCTCGCTTAGAAGGGGGCAAATTGCGCAATTTTTTTTTTCTTCGTCGGTATAACTTTTGGTTCCATTCATCGTGTGTTATAACTGCACAAGTAAAATATATAAACAAATAAAAACTTAAGAAAATTACTTTGAAAACATGAACGTAAAACATACACAAAGTTCATCCTTCGTCGTTTCGACTACGCACATTTAAAAAATAAGTACTTACACTAAGCGCATGAATCTATGTAACCGCACACATCAACAGTATAACACCGTCTAGCGCTGTACGAAAAATTAGCACTATACAAACAAAGGAAAACAGCGATAACGGTAAAATAAAAACTCGCGTCGTCGAAATGACGAACCATGACCTTCCAGAGTTAAATCTATTAAATACATTCTAGCGTGTCTCAGTCCTTTGCCCACAAAAACGGCTATAGCTTTTTTTTCTATTCGAAACAGTAAGAGTGGCACCTTTCTGAAATCTTTATTAAATGAACAATTTTTTTTTATGTAATGTAAAGCTATAGCTCAGTACATTTTTTTTCCACCAGAGATAGTCAAAGTTGGGGAAGAAAATATCAAAAAGTTAAAAATCCCAAAATAGTCATAATTTTATGATGGTTTCTTAATATATTTTAACTACATTGCATTTGAGTATGGAGAAGAAACTATCTGGAAGTATTTTACATAAAAAATTTACTAAGTATAGCCTGGTTTGTAGATGCAGTTAAAGAAAATACATGAAAAGGCACGATTATTTTTAATTCAAAGAAATGTAAATATTTCAAAAACGGTAACACTTTTACCTGAAAATTGTTTGTTTATCAGAGAGCTCACCCCCCACCTACCTTCCCCTAAAGTTTGGCTTCTGGGACACCCTGTATGCACATATGCAGTGCAAACGAAAAAAAAATCTAATTAGAGCTAGCAAGGCTGCTCGTTTATATCAATGCGAATTTTACTGGTTATAAAAAATTATGGCCCGTAGTTATAGTCGAAAGTTTAAACCTCTTCTAGTTAAAATTAATCTTTAAGTTTAGAGCAGGCTTTAAGTTTTAGTCAGTTATAGACATGTTAGAGGCAGGTTTTTGCTAGATTGACACAAAACATTGCCATTAATATAAAATTAGGAAAACTTTGTTATTTTAGCAAGTTCACCCTGTGTCAACTGACTTTTATAAATAATTTTGAAAATGGCGCAGGAAACTGTAAGTAAATAACAAAATTTTTGTAAAATATAATTTATTAACGTAAATAATTTAATTTTTATAGGAAGTGAATAGAATTCGTGAAGTTAATTGGACTGCTGCGGAAATGACCTGCTTGCGGGAATGTATAAATACTCACATCAACGTCACTGAGGACAAGACGATTGTATCATCCAAAATCGCAAAATCTCGAAATATCCTTTGATTGGGAAGCATATTCTTCAAATTAAGACCACTTTTGTATGTTCTCCGCAAATTTTGACAGGAAAACGTCTACTTAGAGTACGCTTTTAAGAGTTTTCAACCTCATTTTAAATTTAAAACGCCGTTTTAAAGTTAAAAGGTCTTTTAAGCTGACTATGACAGTGTTAAAAGAGTGTTTATCTTAATATACAGTTTTAAATGTTAAAACCTGCCTCTTACTTGTCTATAACTACGGGCCTATGTGTTTGTTGTACATTTGTTCATGTTTGCCATTGTGCATGTAATTTTCTATAGTAGTTTTTGAGCACTCGCTATCACCTTGCATGAATTCGTCTTTCGTTGATATTTTCGTCCCGGTGTTTCTCAAAGAAAGCCATAAACGTAGCGACCGTTGGTTCAACTTGGTGAAGTTTTGATCTACATAGATTGTACCGTTTGGGGGCCTGTTGAATGAATTTGTGTCTTGGCTGTATGAAAGATCAACAAATTTTGATTTTCCTGCAATTTGTACAACACGTACACGTCGCTACATTAATGGCCATTTTGTACAAACTCATTCTATTTTGCGTTAGGGATGTTCAAATAAGATCGGTGTTTCCAAAAACTTTTTTTTTTTAATTTGATTAATGATCTTTTTCAGACTTTTTTTAAATTTAGGTATTAATCGTTTTTTCGGTTTTTACATTCCCCAGCAATGGGTAATTATTATGCAATTCTCCGAGATACGAATAAAATTTTACGGCGTACTACAAACTTTAAATTAACTACTCAATTTTGGTTTGCTGATCTAGTAGCTAAGAATAATCGATTGTGAATATTGAAATTTCGTAAAAAGTTTGAAACTTGGATTTATATGTCGCTTGTTAAAACATAACCCATATTTTAATAAGAAATTTACAAAAATATTTACCATGAAAAACATTGGGAATATTTAAAAAAATATTACCATATAACGGGTGATTTTTTTGAGGTTAGGATTTTCATGCATTAGTATTTGACAGATCACGTGGGATTTCAGACATGGTGTCAAAGAGAAAGATGCTCAGTATGCTTTGACATTTCATCATGAATAGACTTACTAACGAGCAACGCTTGCAAATCATTGAATTTTATTACCAAAATCAGTGTTCGGTTCGAAATGTGTTTCGCGCTTTACGTCCGATTTATGGTCTACATAATCGACCAAGTGAGCAAACAATTAATGCGATTGTGACCAAGTTTCGCACTCAGTTTACTTTATTGGACATTAAACCAACCACACGAATGCGTACAGTGCGTACAGAAGAGAATATTGCGTCTGTTTCTGAGAGTGTTGCTGAAGACCGTGAAATGTCGATTCGTCGCCGTTCGCAGCAATTGGGTTTGTGTTATTCGACCACATGGAAGATTTTACGCAAAGATCTTGGTGTAAAACCGTATAAAATACAGCTCGTGCAAGAACTGAAGCCGAACGATCTGCCACAACGTCGAATTTTCAGTGAATGGGCCCTAGAAAAGTTGGCAGAAAATCCGCTTTTTTATCGACAAATTTTGTTCAGCGATGAGGCTCATTTCTGGTTGAATGGCTTCGTAAATAAGCAAAATTGCCGCATTTGGAGTGAAGAGCAACCAGAAGCCGTTCAAGAACTGCCCATGCATCCCGAAAAATGCACTGTTTGGTGTGGTTTGTACGCTGGTGGAATCATTGGACCGTATTTTTTCAAAGATGCTGTTGGACGCAACGTTACGGTGAATGGCGATCGCTATCGTTCGATGCTAACAAACTTTTTGTTGCCAAAAATGGAAGAACTGAACTTGGTTGACATGTGGTTTCAACAAGATGGCGCTACATGCCACACAGCTCGCGATTCTATGGCCATTTTGAGGGAAAACTTCGGAGAACAATTCATCTCAAGAAATGGACCGGTAAGTTGGCCACCAAGATCATGCGATTTGACGCCTTTAGACTATTTTTTGTGGGGCTACGTCAAGTCTAAAGTCTACAGAAATAAGCCAGCAACTATTCCAGCTTTGGAAGACAACATTTCCGAAGAAATTCGGGCTATTCCGGCCGAAATGCTCGAAAAAGTTGCCCAAAATTGGACTTTCCGAATGGACCACCTAAGACGCAGCCGCGGTCAACATTTAAATGAAATTATCTTCAAAAAGTAAATGTCATGGACCAATCTAACGTTTCAAATAAAGAACCGATGAGATTTTGCAAATTTTATGCGTTTTTTTTAAAAAAAAAGTTATCAAGCACCCGTTACATATCAGAGCTGTGTAATGATTGAATCAATTGAGTGTGCATTCTCATTTTTTTCGTTTCAAAAATGTGATTGTTTGATTTAAAAAATTTAACAACCACTCTTGAGATTGGTTACAAATTGTAAACACAAAATATGTAGTGTGTTATGGAATGGTTGACACCCATTCACATTGGCTGCATTTCTTTATTCATTCCGAACGTTTGGAATAAACTTTTTTGTTTATTTATTCTTTAGAACGTTCCTGATGATATGTTGACGTATATTTCAAACGCATTCTGTTTATTCCGGCTATGAAATGGGATTATCCGGAATGTATAAAGAAACGCAGCCATAGAGAATGTTAATGCAAAAAAAAACTCAATCATGTATGATTGGACGTTTATGGGAATGCAATCTGTCATTATCATTCAGTACTAATACTATTTGTTGTATCAGGGTTGAAATTTTTGTACTCAAAATGTGAAACCAGAAGATTGCCATCTCCCTTAAAATAAGTAAACAAATTAATATTTGGTGCTAAAATATTTTTCTAAGTGTTTGGCCGAACTTCTGCTCAAACTTGAGGCATGAGTTCTGATTTTATAAGAAGACTTTTCAAGGCAGAAATATACTCGAAGGTTTGCCATTGCGTGCCGAAGGACGACTGCTATTTTGGGTTATGATCTGACCATGTATTTAACCATGGTCCTATGGAGTGGAAGTACGCACACGTAATCACTCTGCTACGGCGGCCGCCGTAAGTACATGCTATACATATCGTCGTTTAAAGTACAAAACCGCTTATCAAGAAAATGCAAAACCGCGTAATTGCATAAATTATTTTCTAGAGAGTAAAGTCACCCATATTTCAAAATGGTTATCTTTTTTATAAAGCAAACGTATTTCTGGCTAGTATATTTCAGGACGAATGGATGAGAATTGAGCCAAGAGCTTTTGTGAGCAAATCCAATTTTTGGCAGCCAATGTCAGTCACACGGTTTTGCAGAATGACGATACGCGGTTTTGTACTTTAAACGACGATATATATGTACACATATTAGATTATTTATTCTCAAAATGCATGAAAACTATAGTATGCTTGCAAACAATTAATAACATTTTGTGATAACCAGTTTTACAAATGTATTTGCACTTCAAATTTGTATATTAATAAAGTATTAATAAAATAAATTATTACTGTAAATTATTGTTTTAATAAATAGATATAAAGATATTTATACTTGGCAACTCTTGGACTTTTCTTCATTTGTAACAAATGACAGATGTAAACAAAATAAAAAAATAATTGAATTTTTACAAATTTAAAGCAAACGGGCGTTCTTTACAAAATAATGTAGCTAGGGATCGAATTGCGCATATTTTTTTTACAATATCAAGTGCCCACAAGAAATGTTAAACCACTAAATAGCTTAAAAAACGCTTTCAAAAATTCGAAACGAGAGTGAAGTGCAGTGTTCAATTGTGATCTAAACTGCAGGCAAAATTTGTGCGTGTGTAATTAATGGCTGCGTTTCTTTATACATTCCGGATAATCTCATTTCACAGCCAGAATAAACAGAATGTGTTTGAAATATACGTTAACATATCATAAGGAACGTTCTAAGGAATAAGTAAACAAAAAAGTTTATTCCAAACGTTCAGAATGAATAAAGAAATTCAGCCAATGTTTTACTTATTTGAAGAAATGTTGCCCGTTGGTATTAAAAATAAGCAAACCAAGACCCCGCTTTCCACTGGTGGTAAAATAATACATGAATAGCTCCTTAATTAACATGTGTTTGTTTTGAGCACGCACGGCCAGTTAAACAGGCATGTCTGAATCGATTTCCTTCATCATACTTAGCAATTTGATTTTTATTGTTATGTGTTGCCCACAGACATTTTAACTAAATAGGTTCTAAAATCTCTGTACACAAGCGCACTTATTTTTAACAGTTTCCATTTTATGTAATATTAATCAAAACAGCTTTTATTTATTTTATGTATTATGTGATTTCTGGAAGCGTCGAATAAAAAAAAGGGCTGTGACTGGGTTTATGTAATTTGAAATTGTATTGATGATTACTAATAATAATAGAAAGGCGCTTACATATCGACACAACTAAAAATTTCATATATTTCAGTAGAGCCAATTAAAGATTTTCTGTTTCGTAATTTAGCAATAATATGTCTTGGAACGTAATTATTCCGGGTTATATGCAGTCATATGTATTTTTCTGAACCTGAAATTTTGAACTGTGCCGTTATTGCAGAGGACCATCGACATATGTTAGTGTTTGGCCGAGCTACTCCTCCGATTGTGGCATGCGCCTTGATGTTGTCGCACAAAGGGGAGGGACCTACAGTTTTACGCCGACTCCTGCCGGGGGCCAACCACTATTACAAAAAACATTTTCTTTTTTTTTGGTGGCCGGAACTGGGCTCGGTCGCTCACCCTGCGGAATGGTAGTGCGCACTTCTAACCACTACACCACAACGATCGCTTAATTAATTTTAATAATTAATCGCGATTAACCATTTATTCGTTAATTTTTAGTCATTCATAGACTAACATTTTGTCGACAATACTCGCATAAGATAGTCCCAAATTTCACAAAAGAGAAAAATGATTTTCTTCAAAACTTTTGAATGACGTCTTGACTGAACTTACTAATTCGGAATTTCTACTATTACTTATAGAGTAGGCTATTCATAAAGTCTGGGTAATGAAATAAAAATTTTTCTATTATAAGTTCCATAAATATAAGGAGACTTTTATTGTTTAATTTATTTTTTGCACAAAAACTTGTATCTTGAACTTCTTTTTCCAAAAAGTGAGGATGTCAAAATTTCAATAGATATCGGATGTACGGTAATTTTCCAAAGGGATCTCCTAATAGATAAGTTCATGAAAATTATTCCAAACGAAAACTTAAAATTGATAAAAAAAAACAAAATAATAACTAAATTTAACTAATTTATATTAGAGGTTTGAAGTTTATCCCACTGTAAGTATGAAATCTTCAGCTATGTGTTTCCATTGTCACTTTTTCGTAGCCATATCAACAGCCTGACAATTAAGAAGATTGTGACGTTTCATGCTACCATACGCAATATCTTAAATCCTTCAAATTTTATTATTAACCTTTTGTTTGTTAAAAACATTTTCTTCTTAGATTCGAAACTTGATCAAGCAAAATTGCCTTTGTTTTTGACTAAGAGATGCTCAATAAGCTCAGAATTGTAGTTCTCATTTGCATACATAACAATAAATTATTAATTTTTGTTTCACACCAACTCCAATATTGAATAGTAAAATATATTTTAATCTTACCCAAATAAACAACGATTTAGTTCAATGGTCAATCACATATAGAGTATAGGGTGGTAATGTGTTAAAGTTTTAAAGTTTTTACACGTAAAATGACGGCTAATACCTTTTTAAGCGTTTTGTAATTTAACCAAAATTCATTAGCATCCACTCAAGCAAGGAATTATTTACTTTTGAACATGCATTAGCAGAGTGCACTTCTCTTTTGTTTAAAATTTGGTTGTCAAACACACTACATGGGATCTTTTGACACATTTACCAGAATTTACCACCAGTTAGCTTCTCACAAAGAGATGACCTTACTTTCTCTTTTATTTGTCCTCTCAGTTGCCAGAAAACCAAGTACGGGTTCACAACTAAATACTATTGGGAATACTTTTGAGGTGTTTGAAGAGGGTTGCGACCTGTTTGAAACTAAATTTATTTATAATAATCATATTTTGGCCTTGACACTTTTGCTAAGTTTTGGCCGAGCTTCTCCTCCGATTTGTAGCTTGCGCCTTTGCTGTCACACAAATGGGAGGGACCTACAAACTTACGCCGACGCCGAACGGCGATACAATTTTTATGATCAACTTATTTTTTTATTAAAGACACTAAGATTTTTAAAATATTTTCACTAAATTTTTATCAACCTTAATGTAAAGCTTATGCGAAGTAGTTATCTAATTTAATGTAAATTTTAAACATTTTCAAGATAAAACATGAATTGTATTTAAAACGTAAATGTTAATACAACTGTTTTATATATAATCCAAAACATATGATATAAAATCCCCTCTACCAAAAAACTTAAATTGGGCGACGCCGGTTTGAATTTTTACAATTGAGCAATTGTCAAAAATCTTCCTTTTTATCAAAAAGTTATTTACCAGGGTCTCTTTGAACTAATGATTGGTACTGAGTTAAAGAATGCACACACATAAAAGATTGCAGCCTTTCAATACTCATTCAGTGTTAAACCTTTTTTCTATTGGGCATTGGTTTTTTCAATCTTGCTATGAATATGTTGATGTGTGAATTCATAACTGCTTTGAGAGAATGGAAAATTCAAAAATTTTAAACCTCTATCCTAAGTGACGAATAAGTAATGAAAACTGGATAGAAAAAAAATTGTTGATTTAAAATTGAAAATGATTTCACACTTACACAGCTCTGATACATATATACATTCACTTCAATAGTGTCATAATCCAAAAAATACAAATTTTGAGTTGAGTGTGCAGAAATTACCGCTACCTTTTCTTCTATGTTGTGTAAAAATTTCATAGCTGTATCGATTACTAGTATCTCACTAGAACAAAATATGCATTAATTTTTACTATGGGAGTATATGTATGTAAAATCAGAACTTTAAAGTCGTTTTTCTTGAGTTTTGTTTTTTTTAATTGTGACAGTATTGAAGTATTTATTTACAAATTAAAAGTCTGTTTTGTGAAATGAAGTTTGTTTTGGTATAAATATGTCCGTTTTATTATATTTCGTATATTTGGAAATGAAGTTATATAAAATCATACATGTAATACTCCTATATGCATAAAATCGCTAGTATGTGATATTTTCAATACGAGCGTCGCATAACCTGTCGCTAGCGAATTGCCTAACAATCGGTGATGCATGGAATCACCAGCACCAGTCACCAGTAAAACTCCAACAGAACTACAGGGGTACGAAAGAAAAGGAACACATCCCTGCAGTACGGGGGAGCGACTACAGGACTGCTGAATCGGTAGATACCTGATAAACACCGTCAATTACCGACCTACTACTTGCAGTGTATTTCATCGATTACTTTTACAAGGCAATGTCCTAGACGGTAGTCACCACCGGCTCTCTCTGCACTACCGGGAGTTACTAAAGTAGTCACTTGCGTTGTTTATGGGCGCCCTCTGTCGTAGTTTTTCGCTATCCCGCTTACGACTGGTTCGACTCTGCACGACCATGTGCACTACCACGGGTTAATAGAGTAGCTACTTACCTAGGGGTCGGTGCGGCAGCGGTTCAAAAGTAGCGATTGACTCCAGCAGTACTGGAGGGATACGTTTATAAATAAACATGTACACAACACATACACGAGCACCCCCTGCCCCTACCTGGCTACGCCCATGTATATACCCTCCAGTACTGCTGGAGTCAATCACTACTTTTGAACCGCTACTGCACCGACTCCTAGGTAAGTAGCTACTCTATTAACCCGTGGTAGTGCACATGGTAGTGCAGAGTCGAACTAGTCGTAAGCAGAATAGCGAAAAACTACGACAGAGGGCGCCCATAAATCACGCAAGTGACTACTTTAGTAACTCCCGGTAGTGCAGAGAGAGCCGATGGTGACTACCGACTAGGACATTGCCTTGTAAAAGTAATCGATGAAATACACTACAAGTAGTCGGTCGGTAATTGACGGAGTTTATCACGTAGCTACCGATTCAGGAGTCCTGTAGTCGCTCCCCCGTACTGCAGGGTATGTATAAAATTAAGAAAATTTATTGTTTTAAGTAATTTGCGTTGCACTGCAGTAAGTATTAAGTGTAAGCGAAAATTTAATTTAATTTGATATCGATGTTTTTTGTTTTTTTTGCAGTTATTTTCGTAATTCAGTTTTTTTTTCAGTAGACCGAAAAGATCAGGTTTTTAATACAGTTTTTTTTTTTAACGGTTTAAAACCTGAATAAAAAACCGTGATTAATCAAAAAACCAATTTTGTTGAAGCGGTGTCCATCCCTATTTTGCGTTTATTTTGTTCACTTAATAACCCAAAATGGATAACTCAGCCGAAATATGTACGTGCTTTCGTTGAATTTTATAAATATAAGCCGAAACTATGAAATTGTAAAATTGAGATTTTCCAATGAGACCGCTCGCAAAATTGCAATGTTTGTGGGCAAAATGTCCAACTTGATTACGGATCGATCTGAACCAACGGTCGTAACGTTTAAGACTTGCATTATATTACATTTGTCAAAATGATGTGTTTGTTGTAATTCATTCTGTCATTTACTACCATTATGCGTAGGCAATTCATGAAATCATTTCATGCGTTTGAGTAGAAACTGAATGCATGAACACCATTTCACGATTTCAATTATACGCGCAATGGAGTTTATGCACTGAGTTTTTACTCAGATCCGTGATATGATTTCGTGAATTGGACTACGTATAGACGTGATAATTGTGCGTATAATTTATAATGGAACTAATGTTTTTATACTCTTGCTACCACATGAATATATGTGATAAGAATATATGAATTCGCCTTAGAAGATAGAAAGCGAGTAAGAAGAAATGCCGAACAAAGGAATCTGTCTTCTTTCAACTTAAACAAACGCATTTTGCGAACAAAAGTGCGTACATTACTTAGTACCTTGGTTATATTGCAAGGGGAGAATCGTTACAAATCGCGGCGAATTCGTAAGGATCTATTGATTGCATTATAGACATTTGCATTTATTTGTTACTCCGTTCAGTTACTTCCATTACAACCTGGTCCTAAAGATGCTAGAAGGGCGAATTCATATAAGGAAAATGAATAAACAAAATATTTATCAGAAAATCAATAAAATGAAATGAAGTTATTGTTTAATTTATAACCAAACCTATGCTTGTAACTCAATCGCTTAATGTTTTGCCGAGCCGTAAACACATGTTTACACATCAAATTTCGTGAGTAGGTACCTGGTACTCACACCTTTTTTTTAAGAAGTTTCACTTCTATCATGTGTATGTTGCTACACATGCCTTTTTTCTGTAATTTTATTGTTTAATTCTCTTCTCATTTATAATTTCCTTCAAAGGTTTGATGATCGGTTTAAACGTTTTTTCTAAGAGCTCATCATTTAATGTTTCACCAAGCTGAATGCTCTTGTACTTGTTTTTAATTGAGGGATTCACAACGGTGTCGTAAGTGTCGTATTGTTGTATGTCGTAAACTTTAAAAGCTTAAATAAATGTTAAGAGAACTTGAAACGACAACCAAATATTTTTTTAACACTGCAAAAATTCATAATATGACTTTGATCGTACATTGCAAACCCCCTTAATATATTTTTTATGCGTTTAAAGTTTACGACATACAACAATACGACACTTACGACACCGTTGTGAATACCCCAAATATTTCGAGTTTTTAATAAGTTTTCTATGAACTTCCATAATATTTTAATTAAAAAATACAATTAGTAATGATTAAAGTATCTAGTTTAACAGTTAGCTGATTAATAGAACAGCCTTGTTTAGCAGTTAGCTGTTTAATAGAAGAGCCTTGTTTAGCAGTTAGCAGTTTAATACAACAGCCTTGTTTAGCAGTTAGCTGTTTAATAGAACAGTAGGATTTACTATATTATAAGTGACCACTTTTAATATAAATGATATACTGTTTTTAAATTATTACTAGCAGGATATTTTATAGGGTTATAAAGACGTCAAATTCTTTTCTATATCGACCATTGTTGATAGAATCATCTTTACTTATAACAAGAAATCCATATTATTCTTTCCAACATTTATTGCATAAGATCCAAAAAGTCTTAAAGGATATATCAGCTCCAGCATGATCATTATAGATATGTTTAATATTCAGTTCATCTTGTTTGAATATAATAATTAAATTTGCATTATCTCGAATTAAGTGTTTTGGTATTTGAGTATAAAAGCTCAGTTATGCAAGACTTAGACTTGACTTGAAAATTGTATATCTAGCAAATGAGGAGTGCGTGTATGTACCCTGCAGTGAAATCCCAAACTAGTCAGGAAAAATACTAGTTTACAACTAGAATTCCCTGACTGAAACCGAACTAGTTCGAAAATTACCAGACTTGTACCAAGTACAAAACGATTTATTCAGGCCCTGTTTTATTTAACTTCGACAGTTTACTACAATAAAGTACACAAAATATTATAACTTTTATTTGGGTATATTGTAAACCATTAAATCGAACACGTATTCAGTTATACTAGTCCGGTTAAATAATGATTAATACTCATAATGATTATTAATTAAGGCATGTTTTTTTGGATAACCGTTTAATGATTAAATACCGATATTACCACCATTTTAAAGATTAAGAATTAATGACTTAAAAAAAATGTCAATTAATTCATTAGTTTTAATTACATCATTATTTTGTAATTATTGATCAGTTTCAATTATTCTTGACTTTTTAATTACACTATTAATATAATTATTTGATAAATTTCTAATATCAATCAACAAGTCAAACAATAGACAAAAATTAAGAATATTTAATAACTACTTGAATTACTTATTTATTTTATTCTTATCCAAATCTCAAATTTTAAACATTAATTATTATCATTTTTTTTTTTAAATAATAGACTGAAATGTGCAAAGTTAATGGATTTAATTTATTTTAATGAAAACTTCTATTTTTATTTTAGTTCACTCAAAGATTATCTAAAGAATTCATTTTATTTTTAACTAAAATGTTTTCTTTTGCATATTCCATATTATTAAAAAAGATAAAAATATAGTATTTATTGTACCTGAAACCTTTTCCTTTTAATAACACTTAATGAAAAATGAATTTAAATTTATATTCGAAAGTTTGAAATATCTATGTATTTATTTTTTCTTTTAATTAATACTCAAAACATTTAACACTAATTATTGGCAAATCTAAGGCTGCTAAATAAAAATGTGTTATATATTAAAGTGTACTTAAAAATTGTTTATTGCATATTCATGAATTCATTTTATTTTCTACTCCCAAAGTAGTGGTTTTGGTCCATAATTAAACTAGTGTTTTTCTGTCTATTTTGAACTAGTATGATACTGGTATATTTCTGACCGAAATCTGACAATTGCCATCTCGTATGAC
>NW_023463148.1:0-15247 GCF_013731165.1 Rhagoletis pomonella | reverse complement strand
TATCTAAAGTCATTTACCAAAAATTCAAAATGGCGGATCCAATATGGTGGACGAAAATTAAAAAAAATCGGTAGATTTCTATGTAGCTGGGTATCTGGGGGTTTTCTGGGTTGCTGATTACGAATCTAAAGTCATTTACTTAATTGACTTTATTTACTTCGGAACGAGCATTTTCATCAGACATTTCTTTCAATTTACTAATCACATAATCACGGACACCTTGTTGTCTTCTAGAAGTTTCAGCAACACTTCTCTAAATGTCAAACAACTCACTTCTTAAGATTTTCTGTACCATGACTAACATTTAAGATCACAGCAAGAAACACAAATAAATTTTAGAAAAAAATTTATAACAGCGCTTAAAGATTTGCATGCCTGTTGTATAATTTTTTAATTTCAGAAAGCAGAAAATTCGCGAGTTACTATTTTTTTTAACTCTTACATAACCAAAGTTTTTATCACTCCAAGTATTTTTCTGTTTTAACACACAACTTGATGGATAAACAAAAAAGGATTGAAATTGCGTAAGTATTTTTTGTATGAAATATTTGCACAAAGGACTGTATATGGCGTATGAGTAATATTTTTTTCCTGCTCACATTTCATACAAAAGAATTTTGCGCACTTTGATTTGAATACTCCTTACTTTTTTATTTTTCCATCGATTTTCTTCATTAGTAGCTTGTTTTTGTTTGTTACCTTCCTTTTATTAGCTCGGGATGTAACTATGTAATATTGATGCGCATAAAAGATGCAGCGATTTCTATTCTCAAGTTACATACCTGATGACAGTACGAATGGCAATTATAATAGGGAGACTTTAGTTTTTTAAACTATAATTTTATATTAGAAGAAGCTTTACGCAAAAAAAAAAATTTACATCGAATTTGTTTTTTTTTTTAATTTTTTCCCTGTTAAAGCTATTTTTTTTTCAGAAGCAGTACTGCAGTTGGATTAAACGCGTTGATAAAGTGGAGTGACACGAGGTTCACACACTATAGAATTGAAAGATGTTCCTGAAAAATTAGCGTTCTCAGGCTACACAGCATCATATTTTGATCTGAGAAACTGTTTCCACACAAGGATCTCCTCTTGGAGCCAATGAAAAGATGACCTAGGCTTAAAATTGTATTCTAATTCTGTGGCCATACTATACACGAATGGCGCTAAAATAGACCTCAATACTCCTCATTAGAGCTTTCAGTCAGCCTCTGTTTAAGGTTGCCACATTTCTGTAACTAACAGCTATCAATAAAACTGCAAGATGATGATGGGTTCTTCTCTTAACCTGAATGCAGTGGGCATCTTCTTTGATAGTGAGACAGCTATTAGAGCCGTTTGATTGTGGCTTATTCCAAATAAGTAGGCATAGATGCACGCTACAGATATATAATGGGCGGTCAGGTTTTAAGGTTATATTAGACAACCCGAGTGACTCCGCTATCACCTTGCGAATTCAGTAAAATTACTTCTGTTTTAGCTGCAGCAAGTCGAAATCATAGACCAATTTTTACAGATGTCACCGATAGGCATAAATCCGTTTGTCGGCTTGGACCGTGACTTGAAAACATCGCCAAATGGCTTTCTCCTTTGAAAAGTTTCGTCAGTTGTTCTTCACGAATGTAGATAAGTTCTTCTTCAGTTGGTCCTTGCATTGTACTCGTGTTCACCCTTGCTTTTGTTGTCCACCCATGGATGCAGCTTTAAGGAATCTTTTACGGGAGCATCAGCATTCATGCGTACGATATGACGAGGCCATAGATCTTGCGTAGAATAGTTTTCTTGAAACCCTCCAAAGCCTTCGACTTCACTGAATTTTCTACTACCGACTACACCGACCACCCAACCGCACTATATCAACATCAATTTCATGAGCCAAATCTCCATAAGAGATGAATGAGGATAGGACATGGTCAAGGAAAACAGATCAATTCATGCTTACATGGATGGATACGGTGACCATTCGTACCGATTTTGAGAAAATTGTCCCGCTGACTATTTTTTTAAAAGTCGGGACGTATAAGTGTCCGGATACAAATATTTTGGAAGTTGTTGATTCCAATATATTTTTTTACGAACTACGTAATTATGAATGCCGCGTCGATTTCTGCCTTTTTAGCATTTAACTCTGCTGAAGATTCGATTTAATTTAGCCTGGTTTATGTATTTGTAAAGATGAAATTGATATCACCAATCTGATTATATGTAATTTAAATATAAAATAGCATATCATGGGAAGACTTATGAGTAAAGGGATCGGATTACAGAAAAAGTATAAAAATTAATATATATATTTTTTTATATCTACTCGTTATTTAATTACCAATAAATTCCGGCCAAAGTTTAGTTGTTACAGAATCGGGGTAATTAATGCCAATCTAATAACTTTAGTTCACTCAGTTTATTTACTATCACAATTTTAACATTTTATTTCAAATAAATCACTTTATTTCATTATACACAACCCACGCCCTGTATAACAATCGACATGCACATGTATGTAAATGGCTTCACTAACAATGATAATAAAAATGCTGTTAGGTAACCCGATTGCAGTGTGCTCGTTCGCATTTTTGACTACACTTCACTAACCAAGACCCAGGCATTTCCAATTCCTTTACTGTGCTTTCAACTTTCTTGACAATTGAAAAAGAAAATATGCTGCACGCTGTGCTGAGTGCATATATGGGTTAAGGATGCATGTTGCTATTTGTATGGTAGTGATTGTTGTTGTTGGTGTTTGCATTACTATTTAGAGTTAGTTGCATACTTGCAGAACTGATTTCCAATGTTGGCAAAACTTTTGGTTTGCAATGGAAAGTACATATATATTTATGTATGTTATGCACATTAGGGGGGGAAGGAAAAAATAATTTATTTTTGTCTTTCCAGGCACCCTATCAGATTTGTAGAATATCAAAAATAAGGGGACATGCAATTTCTTATTTTGAAAATGGTTAATACTTGTGCCGCCGGAGCAAAAAAATAAAATAAAAGTACACAAGTGCCATGAGGTGCTGGGGTCATGATATAGGCTGCGGTCTTTCAAATTTAGAAGATTATTATTTGAGTTTTTCCACCGAATGTTGTTTGAACGACATGAAGTGAAATATAAGACGAGATTTTAATACTACCCTGCGGAATAATGAAGCTATTCTTGCCTCAAAAGAGGTTTATTTTCATTATACATAGCAGTTTATTTAAAATGTTAAAGTTATTTTATTGATTTGATGTTTAAAATTGCTTAAAAAAATAAAAAGTGGTAATGAAATATATTTAAATTTAATCAAAAATAAATTTAAGGAATTGGTCCAAAGGAGTGACAATCTATAAATCAATGACTTTACTTTATCGCAAATTTTAGTTTTTCTTCTGCCACTATGTAGAGTAGCGCGCTGATTCCGAAAGTCGAGTAAATTTTTTTCCTGTGAACAAATTCTTGAGATATTTTCAGGTTATTAATTTGGTTCCACATTGGAAATTTTACAGAAAATAAAAATTGCCTTTTTCGCTTGTAAAAAATATCCATGTTTTTAAAGTAATTTTGAACAGTTTTGGACAAGTTTTTCACATTTAACTTCTACAGCATACGGCACATTAATGGGGGAAAATATATAAAAACAAAAGAGTTTTTGTACATTTTTTTATGATGCAAGTCAAGCTACTAACAAAGATAATCGATAGATAAACAAAACATTTGTGTGGCAAAAGACAAAACAAAAAGGGCTTTTAATACTTTTGGTAACTTTTTGGTAATCTTTAAAAAAAAAATTGGTAACATTTTTTCTAAGTGTGTGGCAACCGTGCAACTGGCAGTGAATTTTCTGTGTGTTTTGGACCACCCTAATGCATGTTAGCAGGCGGGCGTTTTTAGCGGTAGGTCGCGTTGCCTTTGTAGCTGTGCTCGCGCTTGAGTGAATGCGTGTTAAAGAGCATTTAGTAGTAAAGACGCGAGAATTTGCATTTCTCTTCCGAGTTCAGCGCGTGTTACGATTTTTTTTAGTGATTTACATACTCTTTGTATGCTATTTTTCATTTTCGATTTTTGTGTGCCTTCTGTGTGTAGTTATGTATGTATTTTTTGCCAAATCGTGAAAATCGATCAAACTCTGGTCGCTTGTCGGCGGTGTGTTGCTATTTGTAGGCTTTTATGTTTCCGAACTTGTGTAAATTTGTATGAATTTTATTTGTTAAATGAAATCTAAAGTGAATGTATGTAGATGTACATAGGTATGTTTATTTTACCTGTGAATCACTACTAAATATTACAAGGTGCAGTGGCGTGTCAGCCACGTCAGTGTCAGGCGCGGCAGCTTTTCCAATTTACTAGCGTTATGCGCTTGGCATTTATTGATTGCCGCTCGACTGTGGCAACACCCACATACACATAGCCACACAAGCCATTTATTGACAGTTCTAAAAAAAGTATTATTTTTCTTCTATTTAGCTCTTTTCTTTTTTGCTATCGCATAGTGCTTTCTACATATAGCTTAAAATTTTTATGATTGTAATCCATTTTACTTCCTCGCGCCGTATATGTCTGTTATTCCGTGGTTATTTTTCCATTCATGTAACTAAATTTATTTATGCATATGCACATGTTTCTGAAGAATTCTAGTATGCAACAATATTTTCTTATTATTTTCCCATCGCTGCTGGTGATTGGCGGGTGTTGTCTGCCACTCGTCACCATATTTATTGTATAAAGTTATAATTACACTGTAGGGAAAGTCGCAAGTTTTGTAATGGCACAAAAAAATTAGCTGCTAACGAAGAAAATCGAATAAATAAGAGTTGTGAATGGTCAAATGAAAATGCATGAAATTGAGCAGGAATGAATGTTACTCATACGCCATGTATATCGCCATACACGTACATACTCTTCCATAGGGTATGAATACGGTGACCATCTGTACTTTATTTTTCAAAGGTCAGTCCTTTTCGTGAGCGGCTGTTCTTTGACTTGACTTTATTTATTTTTCTAAAAATCCATTTTGGCATTTATTTCAAAACCTGTCCTTTAAAAGTACTCTTTTTTTGATAGATATTAGGCTGGATTTTTTAGTTCACTTTAAAAATTAGTTCACTTCTAGTTCGGTCATCTCAATAAGCTAGCTCTTCTGAGTTCACCTAATTAAACTAGTTCGGTAGGAAGGGCTGAGTTACAGAACAACAAAAATATATGTTTTATAAAAATATATGTCGCAATAACGACAGAATTCAGTCGTCTTTCTCCACAAATGGATGTTTATGGAAATTATTTAACTTTCTTTTTTCAATTGTGTTTTCGAATTGCGAGTAAATTGCGCTTCGCTTTGGCATCTGAAAGAGAAATCTTTTGTTAAAAAAAAGCGGTGGCGGAGAAAGTGCTCAATGTTCTTTAGCTTCTCTACGTTTCTGCAACTGTGGTGGAAATTCCCAGATGAGAAGCCTTTACGCTCTTTGTGTATTTCCATTGACTAAAAACCAACCTCTGAGCTAATGGAGAGACGATCAATGAGAACTAGAGACTGATCGACTGAAAACTGTTTGAATAAAATCAGATCTGAGCCACATTTAGCTCGTTTTAACATAGTTTGGTTTACGGCATTAAGGTCAAAATTGAACGACTACAGATTAGTCCCTTTCCATGCCAGATCCCTCCATCGCTGAAAATTTAAATGGAAATAGAGTCTAGATTTTTACATAGCACATTTAAAATTTTGTTATCAAAGCAGGCATGCAAGAGTTTTGCCTAGGACCATTTCAGCTAAGCTGAAGTTTGTCGCAAAAGAACCGGAAGAACTTCGGGAGCTTTGGTGGGTGTGGAGGGAAAGGCCCTCAAATTACGTAAAAACAAGTAAGAAAGTCTAAGTTCGGGCGGGGCCGAACATTAAATACCCGGCGCAAGTATTACATATATGGCTTTTCACCTTTCCGAAAGCTACCGCTACATGGTAAGCCGGGGTGTATCAATTTTGAATAAATTAGCGTCCTTAAATTTCGAAATATTGACGTTTCAAGCATTTCTAAAATTTACCGTTAGATGAAAAGCCGTAATTTTAGTCCGATTTCAATAATTTTGAACGTTTTGCTTTTATGTGGCAAGCACAATAACCATACCGAGTTTGGTACAAATTGGTGGAACGGTTACCGAGATACATATATGTGATCATAAGTGGGCGGTGCTACGCCCATTTTCCAAAATGTTATGATAAGTGTATTTCCTGGTAACGAATTGTTGCAAGCATCAATTTTGAATAAATTAGCTTTAATATTTACTGATTTATCGAAGATTTCGTATTTCTCCAAATTACCGTTATATGGGATGTGGGCGTGGTTATTGTCCGTTTTTTAAAATTTTCGGCCATTTGGTATCCTGTACCAAGGCCAATAACTGTGCCAAGTTTGGAAGAAATCGGTGCAGCGGTTGCCAAGATATACACATGTAACCATAAGTGGGCGTGGCTACGCCCATTTTTCAAAAATTTATAATATTCTTATTTTTCGTCTAAAAGTTATTGCAAATATCCATTTTGAGTGAATAATCTTCAGTAGTTACTAAAATATCGCAGTTTTTGTATTTCTGAAAATTACCGTTATATGGGAGGTAGGCGTGGTTATTGTCCGATTTTGCCCATTTTCAATACCATCCGTCCTACGCCCGAAAGAAGTACACGTACCAAGTTTCGTTAAGATATCTTAATTTTTACTCGAGTTATCGTGTGCACAGACGGACGGACGGACGGACGGACGGACGGACGGACGGACAGACAGTCACCGCTTAATCGATTTCTCTTTTCATCCTGATCATTTATGTATACATTTGTCTATATCTATCTCGATTCGTTTTGCATGTTACAAACAACCGTTATGTGAACAAAGTTATAATACCCTTGTGCACAAGTGCGCTCGGGTATAAAAATATATACTCTTCAACAGGGAATCTTTATGCCTATTGTGTACCTGGTCATAAGAAAATCACAGAAATCGAAATTGTAGTAGATAAGATGGCCAATACGCATTTCATTTAACACTCGAAAAAGAAAACTAAATACGGAAACAAAAAAAAAATATAAAAAATTAGGCAAACAAGGAGACGGAGAGGTAGGCTATGTGAAGGTGAAGTTCTTTATCCACCTGAAAAATTACCAATGAAGGAGAAGCTCGATGCATACTCGTAATATCGCTGGCCACTAAGAGACTGCAGAACTATAATAAATATCCTGGCAAGATATATGTATCTATCTATTCTGAGTGCAGAAAAAGGTTAGCTAAATATATTTCCGAAAATATAACGAAAGAATGTAACTAAAATAATGTTTCGATGGATCCCAGAAAATTATCTTGGCCTTGGTAATAGCAAAAATATGGTTCATTATGCTCTAAAAAAATCTGTGGGAAAGATTAAAATTTTTAGTCAATATCTTAGCCTCGCCCAAGTCCATCAAAGTTCATTGTGCTCAAAAAATAAAAATTAATAAATTAATTAATTAACACATTTTTTATAATAAACTTGCAATTATCTTCGAAAGTATTAGTCCTACATAATTTGGTGTATGGACCATTTTTGTAGAGAATCGAAATAAGCTAAGAAATTTCGTTTTTACCATTTGAACTTTGATGGACTTAGCCTAAGATGGACGAGCCTAAGATATCGACCAAAAGTTTTAATCTTGCACACAGATTTTTTTAGAGCATAATTAATCATATTTTTGCTATTAGCAATCAAAATTTTAAAAAAGCGCATTTTCGTCCCGCGCTAATGCTTACTATACCAAATACTACATTTTGAGTCGGGTTTCGGACGCATTGCAGGATTTTTTTTTTACGTGCTCGAATATATTACGTACATACAAACAAATGTACATATGTACATACAGTATCGGTCATATCTATAGCACGCCATTTCAAAGTGATATTGTGTGCCACTTATGTTAATTTATTTATTTTTAAGAATTTTCAATTAAAATATAGTTCATTCTCAGGCAAACCCGATATAAACCCAAGTTTAATAATTTGTAGAAAACTACAAAAAAGTGCAACAAATTTTCACATAAATCTCAATTTTTTTTTCTCGGAAGCGTTATAATTTTTTTGGGTACACAGTTTTTTAGTCCCTTCAATTTTAGTCTGATAATGTGCAAATTTCAAGTGGCGCTATGAATTACTGTTCATTTTTTAGATTTTTTTTTGTCGCATTGGCTTCCATATAATGAATAAACTCCATTTATTTGTATGTGGAAGAAATCCGCAACACCTTTGGCGAAAAAAATTCTAAAAAATCGACGGTAACTTTAAGCCACTTGAAACTTGCACATTATCAGACTAAAATTGAAGGGACTAAAAAACTGTGTACTCAAAAAAATTCTAACACTTCCGAGAAAAAAGTTTGAAATTCAAGTGAAAATTTGTTGCTTTTTTTGTAGTTTTCTACAAATTGTTAAACTTGGGTTTATATAGGGTTTGTCTGAGAATGAACTATATTTTAATTGAAGCACTTGAAATTAAATTCAGTATTTTGCGTGTGCAAGGAATTTTATAATGCCTTTCTACTTTAATTCTTCTCTCTCTCTCTGAACTTATACCTTTGTGTTTATCTAACAGATTAGGATAAAAAGCCTTAAAAGTACTTATTTAAGTTCCTGCGCTATTTTGAAAATGGTTGGATCCAAGTGTTATGGGTAAATGAACTTCTGCTTGTTACTACAGCGAGATTCGTTTGCGATAGCCGGTAGTACATAGGTATTAAGTTTCTTTATACAATTATTTAATGAACTTCCTTTATCGCATCGCAAAGTAGCATTTTATATCTGTCAAGATTTATTAATTTTTATTAATTTGCTTGCATTAGGCGAAAAAATTAAGTATGTACTCTGTCAAAAAGAGATCGCAATACAGTGCCCGAGATCAATGACACAGCGGATCTGGCAATCACATGTTCCGCGCGCTAATGTACGTCATACGCACAGGTCGCGAAGAACCAGCTTCGCCAACAAGCTACAAAAAGCGTTGGCAACAGCGCCAGTGATATTTATTCGCAATAATGCGGAGACAACTCGCTAATAACACTGGTCTACAAATTTCAACTTTTTTTCTGCGAATAAGACGGGACCTGGTGTTTCTGAACGGATTTTTCGTGCTGAACACGAATCCGGGGTCAAAAATGTCCCATCACGTCACGTTTTCGAGAAAAAAGGGGTTGAAACCCCTAAAAACAGCGTTTTTGGCCATTTTCGAAAAATTATAGAGCTGAACCCTGACGTGGTACAAATTTTGCATATATCAGAAATTAAAGGCTAAACCGTGCCCTTTCGAATGAGCCCTATGCCGAATTGATCGCGTGCACCCTTAAAGCAGGGGGTGTATTTGTGTTTAGGGGTGCAGGAAAAATTGATCACAGAAAGAATTTAATCTTAAACGATCATAGAAAATTAATAATGCCAAGGTTTTAACTATATTAAAAGTCGCTGATTACGAATCTGCAGTTAGATTTTAAAAATTTAAGATGACGGGTCGAATATGGTGGATATAAAAATTGGACTCCTAGACACAAATACACCCCCTGATCTAAGGGTGCATGCGATTAATTCGGCATAGGGCTCATTCGAAAGGGCACGATTTAGCCTTTAATTTCTGACATATACAAAGTTTGTAGCACGTCAGGGTTCAGCTCTACAATTTTTCGAAAATGTCCAAAAACGCTGTTTTTAGGGGTTTCAACCCCTTTTTTCTCGAAAACGTGACATGATGGGAAGTTTTGGACCCCAGATTCGTGTTCAGCACGAAAAATCCGTTCGGAAACACCAGGTCCCGTCTTATTCGCAAAACCCTTGTAGACCAGTGTAATTATACTCTCTGCGCTACACCCCTTTTGCGCCTGCGTAAAAAACACGTTCGTAATAAAATTCATTAGTTTCAACTGTGGCAGATTTTCTAACAAATTAAATTTTTGCTTTGTTGTTGGTACTTGCACGGTTGCCTAGTAAAGTGACTGTGATTTCTAGCCTTTTGTTGTTTATACGAGTGTGATGGCAGCACGAGATGTCAAAGTGGCGACAACGTGGTTTGGAATGTCCCATTCCAAGTGGGCATCGATGCGTGGTCAATGACGAATATTTACGAAATTGAAATGAAATCGCCAGTGTCTTTCAATATTTTCTACATTGACATACATATATGCATACATATATACACAATTACTTATTATGTATCTGTGCTACATTTGCAATCGATAACGTTTTGAGCTGCCTCATCGACTTCGGTAGAGTCCAATAAAGCACGCCAGTCGTCGTGGATTTTAAACTTTATTTTTTTTGGGAAACAATTTTAATAGTTGATCCTACTGAATTGGGGCCTCCAAATAATTTTTTTTTTCATTTCAAAATTGGTAAAAAATTTATAAAAAAATATAAAAAATAAAACACACGGTAAAATGTATTGGAAATTGTTTTTAGCACCCTATATTAAGGGTTAACTATTCTATTTCAAAATTTGTAGCTGTGTGCTTTCAGCGGCGCCAAGGTAAACTTAAAATGCCATTTTCTCGATAACCAGAGCTAATCTGACAGTTAGGTCAACTATCAACACCTTTGCATAAGTTTTGAACTTGCACAGTGTTTTCAATGTCACCAAAGGGAAAGGGGTGTGAGTTGATTGCACGGTTAAGACTTGAGGTTGTAATTTTAAATTTTTTGGACTACAAAATTACTTAAAACTATTAACTGGTTTAAAAAGTAGACAATAAAAGATAAAAAAGGCAGCAGTCCCAGCTCGGTCTAAAAATTAAGCACAAATTTTTGACCATGTGGGATTGAGCTGGAATGTGTAGAGGTTGTTGGAGTCATGCGGGGAGTCTATTTGCCGGACACTCATTGAGGGTATTGGGGTCGAGTATGGACAGGTATCTGTTGAGACGGCTGCAATATCCAGACCGTAACTGGCAGTAGAAGCTCCGTGTCTGCTACAGGTGGTAACTGGGCTCAGAGCACGGCATTCATAGGCCGGGAGTCGTGGTAGGTAGTGACCGACTCCCTATGAATACCGTTGATTACTCGTCGGTACGTCGCACCGTGTTTCGACTATATGGAGGCAGTTGATAAAAAAAAAACAGTTGGGCTTTGAGAGCGAAAAGAAAAAGACATTCAAAAATTTCACGTGTGTCAAGTTAGCACTACACTTTTCGAAATTGGAAAAGTTAACTACGGCATTAATTGTAGTGTTTTTGTTGTAAATTTGTTGTGGAAAGAAAAAATTTGTAGCTCTCGTTTTTTAAGAAAAAATGGTATGTAGTGCTAACTTGACACCATACACCTAGTCGATAGAATTGAGATATTGAAAATGTTATAACGGCATTAATTGTAGCTTTTAACTTTAAAATTTGTTGTGGAAAGAAAAAATTGTGTATGGTGTCAAGTTAGCACTACATACCATTTTTTCTTAAAAAACGAGAGCTACAAATTTTTTCTTTACACAACAAATTTTAAAGTTAAAAGCTACAATTAATGCCGTTATAACATTTTCAATATCTCAATTCCATCGACTAGGTGTATGGTGTCAAGTTAGCACTACGTACCATTTTTTCTTAAAAAACGAAAGCTACAAGTTTTTTCTTTATGGTTTATTTTATTTGCTTTCATTTCCCGTATCTCGTATTACGATTATTCAATTGGTTCGTAAGATATACGTGATTAAGTGAAACCACTATTTTTTAAAGCTGAATAACGGTAAATGGCATATATCTCGAAAAGTTATTCATAGAAAAAAAATGATCTCGATTTTGGGTATCACCGAGGAATTCTATATGGGAATTGGATAGTGGCATCTATAGAACATTTTTGCTGTAAACCAGTGTTATTAGTAAAAAAAAAAGTGTGAGTATCGATTCGTCAGGTCTTAAAACTAAACGCATGTTTTAGAGAATTTTATGTAGTTTTCGAATATATAATTGCATTTTTTCGCGCGACTTTTATATATAACTTTCGATTTTCTTAATTTTAGTGTTTCAACTTCTTTTTGCGTAATTTCGCGAAAATAATTTTTCGAACAATGGAAAAATCACACCAAACATTGGGAGAAAAGTGAATATTTACACCTATGTAATCTTTTAGTTAATC
Source organism: Rhagoletis pomonella (assembly GCF_013731165.1). Classification (NCBI taxonomy): domain Eukaryota; kingdom Metazoa; phylum Arthropoda; class Insecta; order Diptera; family Tephritidae; genus Rhagoletis; species Rhagoletis pomonella. Next base: position 3,152 of record NW_023463148.1, on the reverse strand, counting down.
CTTTGTTTTCTGAAAGTGGAAAGCAAGATACCAAAATTACCCAAAATTCCTTCACATTTATTTACTGGGCCCACATTTTTAACGAGTTGTAGACGTTGTAGTGATCCAATCTTCGCCATATTTTATATTTAGGGTTTTCTAATAAAAGAGAGAGCACAAACTAAATTTCATCGAAATCGGATGAAATTTAATATTTCCGCCCTCAAAGAGTGGAGGATGGGACAATTATCTTTACCAAATTTCATAATGTTCTATTCCTAAGTAAAATTATAGCACGTATCAGATTTCAGCGAAATATAGTCGAAACATTGTACGTTGTCGGGCCCAGTGGTTGGTCCATGTATGTATGTTTGGACCGCGTCCATGTATACCATTAGGTGCCCTCTGAGGCTCATCCATGAGCCACGAGGGTCTCTTGGGGTGTTCACGTCTGTGGCATCCCACCAGAAAGCGCTTGCTAAGCCTTACGGCCTCGCTGTGCGGGTGGTGCTCAGGCGATATCGTAAGGCATTCTGTCCGCGTCCGGAGTACGGTGTTCTGGTAAGTCTTTAGCTTCGTCCAACTAGTCCCCGGCGTCCAAAGCGGCGCCACATAGTTCAGAACCGGCCGGCCAATTTATTTTTTCGTCATAAATCTCGGCTGGCCTTAGTCTTCCTGGCTGAGGAGCATTGTGGATGTACAAACTATCAGTGATAAATCTCTGGAACTAGTTTTGGCACTGACGACCCTTTAGAGGAACGAGGACATATTCCACTGATTTCAGTGCTGCCAAAGTATTCTAAAAACATCTGTTGCTTACAAACGCACTGACTTTTTACTACACCCAACGAAACAAAGAAAACATGCCGTTGACTTTGCTATTCTAAATGATTGAAGGCTTTTGAAGTTCTGTGATTTTATGGCATTGCAAACAGTTAAATATATGCATATACATACATACATGCTCAAGTACACATGCACTTACATATACTAGATTGACATCAATTTGTCGCATTATTGATCAAACAAATTCTCAAAGAAAAAAAAAATTTCACAAGCAAATACACTAATAAAACCAACTCACAAGAAGGAACTAAATAAAAGTTAACAGTTTGTTTGCGGCGAAACTAAAATTATGTTAAAATTTCAAAATCCAAGCCTCAACAAAGCTTGAAGTTATTGCAAAAATAATGAATTAATTGTGCAATTTCGCTTTTAATGCCAAAAGTTTGAAAAGTGCGAGTTCAACAGTTTCGTTTTAATTAAATAAAACCTAATTTTCGTTTTTTATATACATATGTACAAACATGAATACTTTGATATCTATATAAAACAAATATGTACATATACATATTGTAAGGCTGTATGTGCACGTTGTTTTTTTTGTAATTAATTGCAATTGCAATCAACCGTTCAATTTAGCCTCGTTTTGCATGAGTACAATTGGCTGCCTGGCTATCAGTAGCAGCCGAACTGGCTGGACGAGGCGAGGTTCACCGATGGCCATTATAAATACATACATACATACATATGTATGCACTAACAATGAGACATACATATGCATGCGCTTGTGTATGAATTAGCACTAAATAGAGCTTAAACCAATTATAGTGCGCAAACAATGCATATCATTTATCAAACATTTTGCATGCAAGATTGTAACACTTAAGTACATAAGTACGTAGGTACTTAGTATGACTGATCTGATTGCAGCGATTCCAATATCAACCAGTTGATCCACTAAGTATGTATGTATTAGGTAACGTCCAGCCAACTTCTAATGCTGTTGCACTCTGCCCGAGCTTAATTAGGTAACTTTGCAACTTTAATTTCATACATACAGATCTGCCTATGTACGTTTGTATGCATGTACTTAATATGCATACATTTCTGTTTGCCTTTAAAAACCCGGTAACCGATTGAATTCAGAGCTATCACATTACAATTGTAAATTGCGGCTGAGGCAAGCGGCTGTCTTTGGTTACAAACCGACACACCAGGTCAACAGTTAAATAAATCAAGCAACCAGCCAATCAACTAAGTATGTAAGCCCAGTAGTATGTGGTGCGCAGCAAAAAAAAAAAAACAAAAAATTAAAACTGGAACGTTTTTTATATCATCATTTTATACTTGTTTGTATGCTTATGGGCATGCATTTGTGTATGTATGTATATAAAGTGCGGAGCAAAAAGAGTACAGGCTATAAAACTGAATACACAGAAATTTTCTACAAATTTAGATTAAAAAGGTCAAAATTTTAATGAAGTTTGAAAATTTGATTTATATATTTCAGTTAAAGCATGCATATTTAACAAAAATCACCATGTATTCATTTTTGCTCCCCACTGTATACTTATTTATACATGTAAAAATTAATACATATGTATGTATGTATGTACATATGTACGTAGCTACAATAAGTGTGTTTGATTGTTTTTAACAATATTTTACTGGTTTTCAATGCAGCGTTGTTATTAAATATGCAAACCGCAAAAATGCTATCATATTCATAAGTACTTACCTACCTACATATTTATGTAAGTATATGCGTGTATGTATGTGAATGTATGAATATCAATTTTAATATTAAACACCCAGCAGAAAAAAATTATCAATTGATAAAAAATAACCCACTTGTAGTTTGCTATTTTGCGGATTTCGATAAAATATATTACTTTTAGGTAACTACCCCTGCAGCCAATCAAAGTGGTTCAGAACTCCCGCCGAACTAGCGTCGCGCTAAGGACTATAGTGGTTCTTCATCTAACCGAAATCAATACTTTCAACTGTCTTTTTTAACATGCCGATGTCTTAAATTTTGCTGCTGGGTACAAAAAGCTAACTTGAAACTAGTTGAAAAGGGAGTTAGGGGAGTGTCAAAACTCGAATGTCACTAGTGAACAAACCCTAAATTTTTGAATCATGCAGCAGAATATGTAAACAAATGTTAAATAAAGTAAATAAATAAACGAATAAAAAAATATTGCCTTTCTTATTGATATTTTATGTCCAAAAGTAGTTAGTTGACATCAACTGCATAGGTATCCCCCCTTGACTATTTCGCAGCCATCGCCATAGAAATATAATTAGGCTTTCCTCAAAGAAAATATACAGATAATAGTGACCTTCCTTCCTAATCAACTTCAAGTTAAGCATAGCATCGAGCAAAATGT
>NW_023463147.1:10011-15254 GCF_013731165.1 Rhagoletis pomonella | reverse complement strand
ACTAAAGTATGTGATCTTAGCATTGAGGCCTTTATTTGAAAAGGCCCTGCAATATCCACACCGGTGATCGTAAAGGGCGGAGAAAAGGTGCACCGCTCAGATGGCAAAGCTGCCATAATTTGGGAGTGCATTTGCTGTTTGTGGACCGTGCAGGGTTTGCATCGAAAGATGCATTTCTTTATGAGATTCTTGAGCCGAGGGATATAGAATTCCTGTCTGGTGACCTGTTGCATCAGACGTATTTCGGCGTGGAGAAGCAACTCGTGCAAGAAGCGTAGATAGAGGGTGGCGAATCGGGATTTCTTGGGAATAATTATGGGATGTCGCTCATTGTAGCTTAAGGTGGCGTGAGCTAATTGACCGTTGACACGGAGTAGGTTATGCTTATCGATGGACGGATTGAGTGTTAGCAATGGACTCCGCTTATCGATTGGTTTTTTATTTTCTAAGCAAGCCCTTTCACGAGGGCCCTGTCGAGTCTGCGTCAAAGCTATAAGCCGGTATTTCGTAGTACGGAGTTCATCGTGGGTGAGGGAAACAGGGTGAACCGTATGAACTCCTTCTACTCGACGTTTCAGGGTGTTTATAAGTCGGAAGACATACGACATTACCCTGAGGGCGCGCGGAAATGAGGAGAAACGGTCTAAAATGTCAGTATCTTCTTCAGCGGCATGGAGAGCCTCCATCCGTCGAGTTTCTGGGGCGTTGATGCCTCGCTCTGCAGATTTTGGCCAGGCTTCGGGGGGGCTTATTAGCCATTCCGGATCATTCCACCAGAGGGAGGAAGCTGCTAAATCAAGGGGTTTCCATCCTCTGGTTCCCATATCAGCTGGGTTGTCCTTGCCGCGCACGTGTCGCCAGGTGGCGTTTCCAACTAGGTCGATGATTTGCGCAGTGCAGTTGGAAACAAATGTTTTCCACGTATGGAGTGTAGAAAAACCACGCTAGAACGATTTCGGAATCAGACCACATGATAAGCCTTTTTGTGGAGAGATTAAGATGGGTTTGGACGAGAGCGACGAGTTTGGCTAGAAGGAGAGCTCCACACAATGCGAGACGGGGTAGGCTGATGGTTCGTAGGGGTGCCACTTTGCTTTTAGCTACCAAAAGACGAGAGGTTACTTGGGTGTCATGGGTACCACGAACGTATATGGTGGCGCAATATGCCTTTTCCGAGGCATCGCAGAAGCCGTGGAGTTCAACATGACTATCGGGGATATAATTTACCCATCTAGGTATTTGGATGTTTGAGATTGATTGTAAATTATTGGCGAACTGTGTCCATTTTGTTAAACGGAGGTGTTTGACCTGCTCGTCCCAGTCAGTCCCGTCAAGCCATAGCCCTTGTAAGAGAATCTTGGCTTGTATCATTATCGGCGTAAGCCATCCTGCGGGGTCGAAAAGTTTCGCCACAGATGAAAGGATTTGCCGTTTTGTGTTCGCGGATGATGCTGGGATGGGATCAGCTGTATAAGAGAAGGAGTCAGTGAGGGCGTTCCACTGAATCCCCAGAGTCTTCGTAGTGCTTGCCTTTTCAATCTCGAGTAAGTTGGTGTCCAGCAAATCTTCCTTATTTATGTCTTTCAGGATATTAGGATGGTTGGCAGCGATTTTTTTCAGGGGAAAACCGGCGGATTTTTGGGTAAGAGCCTGGGTAGGAGTGAGCAGGTCATGACTCCCAGATAGGATGTCATCCACATAGGTTTCTTTGGTTAATAGGGGCACAGCCAAGGGTTGGGTAATTTTTACGTCTTGTGCTAATTGGTGGAGAGTGCGTATGGCTAGATAGGGAGCACAATTAACGCCCAATGTGACGGTTTTCAGTTTATAGTCTTGTATTGGACTTCCTGTGGATGCACGAAAGATAAGTCTTTGAAAGTCTTGGTCTTCTTCGTGTAAGAGTATTTGGCGATACATTTTCTCCACATGACCATTGAAGACATATTGGTAAGTGCGCCATTTGAGAACTAGTAGCATCAAATCGGGTAGTAGGGTCGGCCCGGTATGCAGAATATCATTAAGCGAGTTGCCGGTGCCCGATTTCTTTGATGCATTGAAGACAACTCTTACTTTCGTGGTTCTTTTTTCAGGCTTTATGACTGCATGATGGGGAAGATAATAGGAGAAGTATTTTCCCTCTGAGGTTATATGATTGAGGGTAAGATATTCCTCCAAAACACTGTCATAAAGATGTTTTAGATCGCTTTTCTTGAGAAGATTCTTCTCCATACTGAGGAAGTGTTACAAGGCTGCGGTACGAGAATATCCTAAGGCGTTTTTATCAGGAAAGTTTGACTTAAGTGGGAGTCGGACTATGTAACGCCCTTCAGTGGTGCGGGTCGTTGTTGATTTATAAAAATCTTCACATATCTCGTCTTCCGGGGTGATGTCTTCATATTTTGGAACTTCTTCTAAGTTCCAAAATTTTTTAATTGCATATTCAAATGCTCATTTGTGGCATCCTCTACCTGAGTCGAGAAAGTTGCAACTCTTTCTGGGCCGCTCAGTATCCAACCGAATATGGTGTTCTGGGCAAGTAAGTTGCGAGAGATTCTTTCAAGACCATCAAGCATAATTTGGGGAAGCATATCGCTGCCTATAACCAGGTCGATTTGGGAAGGAGAGTTACAGTTAGGATCTGCTAAGTCAAGATGGGACCATTTCTTCTTTTTCTCAGAATTTATAGGGAATTTTGGAAGCAACTTGGTTAGTTGGGGCAGTACTATCGCTTGCGCTGGAATTTCGCGCTTTAGATCAGCGCTGACTATGACCAAGGAGCACAACTCGAAGTTTGGCAAGGTAGCCTTAGTCTGGTCTGGGCTTTCGATGAGATAAAAGTGCGTTGGGAGCCCTGATCAATGAGTGCTCTCAGTTTGAAGAGCTCACCTGTATGTTTTACATGGACTATCGCAGTTGGGAGGAGTACTTGGTTTTCATTTTCTGTATAAAGGGATTGCACTTGATTGGAAAATTGGGGGAGCTCGTCTTGGGTTTCCGAACAGCCCGGCGTTTGCAGGTTAGCAGAAGCTGTTGAACCTGAGAACTGGTTCTCCGGGGTTGTCGTTGACGCTGGTTAGGGGTGGAGGTTACGTCCTTGTGGAGAGTTGTGTGATGCCTTCTTTGACATTTATAACACGTCCGATCAGATGGGCAGTCTTGGAGGTTATGCGTGGAGGACAGGCAATTGGTACATAAGTTATGTTCCCTTACTAATTTTTCGCGATCGTTTATGGAGAGTCTTTTATATTTGGGACACTGACTGAGAGAATGGGTTTGTTGTTTGCACATCACGCAAGCGAACTTTTTCCTTTGCTCTGTCATGTGTGACTGGACCTGAGAAAAGGATCTATTTTGTGACCCGAAGGTTTGTATTGGTTTCGAAGAACAATAGGTCGTGGGATGGGAGTAGCCTTTTGTTACTATTATTTGCGAAATTAGGCTTGTCTTTGGGTGGTCGCCATTGGTCGACCCTTTCAACTACCTTGTATCTTGTGGTGAGGAACTGGTTCATTTGGGACCAGTTGGGGAGGTCTTTCCTCGAGCTTAGGGACTGTTCCCATAAAGTAACCGTGTTCTCAGGGAGTTTCGAGGTAATTAAGTAGATTAATATGGGATCCCAGCTTTCGGTGGATACATTCTGGGTTGCCAGGATTTGGAGGCAGTTGTTAACAGTGGATTGAAGTCTTTGAATTTCTTCACTGTTCTCCACCTGAATTGGCTTTAGGTTAATTAGAACTCGAATCTGGTTGTCCACTAGTACGCACTTGTTCTCATATCATATTGTCATCACTAAGGGCGAATTGTTTCACGATCTGGCCGGCTTTACCTTGTGTTTTGTACCTAAGGTGGTACAATTTTTGCGCTTTTGTGAGTTTAGGGTGGTTTATGTAGACCGCCGTGAACATGTCACGGAAGGACGGCCATTGTTCATAACCCCCTTAAAAGACCTCAGTATCACCAAAAGCCAAAGCCAGATTCGTCTTTGGGTTGCGACGTAGAGTGCGCAGGCACGGGAATGCTCGTTTATTTGAGGAGGTGGAGCTGGTCACCGATTAGCGCTTTGTGTCCTCATAGGTGATGAGGCATGACCGGTATTTGCTGTAGGCACAAGTTTTAAAATCTTCAGGGAGGTCATGCTCATCTGTCTCTACTACCATATCATACGAATTTTGCACTCGTGCCCAGAAATTGTCTATGTTGGCATTTTTAATATCTAGGGCAGACTCAGAATTATCTTCTAATGGGGTTGATCTAAATCGTGTGCAATAATCCATAAAATTATCAGTCTCTGCTATGAACTTAGTGGATGAGACCGAAGGTTCCGATTATTTTGCGGACTTTCCACTTGAACGCGTCGGGCGTTGTGATTCGGTGGAAGCGCTTTGACCTTTTTTGTCATCACTCATTTTGGGGCTTTTGGACTTGTCTTCGGTGTGGGTTGCCAATAACATCAAACGTATGAGAATTTACGGTTATATGGAGGTTATTACTTCGAATATGTGACGATTTGAATTTAAATTCACGTTTGAAATGCAGAAATCAGAGAGCTTGGAGAAAAACAAATAAAATTTTGCTGAGGTATATAGAAGACACAATAGACCGCTATAAATTTCAGTAACTCCGTTAAAGAGATGTAAAAGTGGATATTGGAGGTATATGGTTGAACTGAGACGAACTAGTTTATATTAAGAAAAATTGGGGAAACCACTTTGTTTGAATGGGTAGGGGTGGTATCGTGTTTACTCGCGAAACTATTTTCTACTCACACGTAAGCACAGAATATACGTATTTTATGTATAATAGAAATGATATGTTACTAAATAAGGATATATTCAATTTTATAATTATATCTCGCTGAGATGAGTTTTTTGGCCCACTGTATATGCTATTTACTTTTTATGTACATATATAACGAACGAACTGGGAACGGGATACTGCTTATACGAGCAAAGGGAATGTTCGAAAAAACACAACTTTATCTATTTAAATGTACATATGTACGAATGTATGTACGCAAATACGCTTTTACTTGGGTATCGAAAATTAAGCACTTTGATTATTCACCCAATGATTTTCAATAATTATTTGGCTTGTACGAGACGCAGCCAATATGGGTTTTGCAAAATTTTTTAGTTTAGTTTGCTTATATGGCGGGATTTTCTATAAGTATATACATATGCATAGACACACACGTATGTATATATTTAATGGTTTTTTTTTTTTTTTTTTTTTTTTTTTTTTTT
>NW_023463147.1:0-9911 GCF_013731165.1 Rhagoletis pomonella | reverse complement strand
TTTTTTTTTTTTTTTTTTTTTTTTTTTTTTTTGTTTTTTGTAGAGGTGGCACAAAGCATTGAAAGCCGAAAAGTGTGGGACTTGCCTTTCAGCTCACCGCACTAAAAACCCACCCCTGCTCCGTTTCCCTCCCACCGTGGAACTACCGTCAGGTATTACTTCGCGGAGGGGGAGCGGCCTATTGCCAATCTATGAAATTCTGCGGAGTTGTTCCGCTCGACGCAATTTAGATGAAATTGTGCTTGCCAAATTGCAAACAACGGACCAGTTATCTTCTGACTCAAGCATAGTATCCACAAGGTTATGAACCGTAAGTGGCCTACCCACCTTCCTGCTCGAGTCATCCCTTTCGATTGCAAACCTCGGACAGACGAAAAAGCAGTGTTCAGCGTCTTCAATAATATCCTTTGCACAGAAGGTGCAGAAGGGATCGTCTTCGTGCTTAAATCGGTATAAATATGATTTAAAGCACCCATGCCCTGTCAATATTTGGGTCAAATGGAAGTCCACTTCCCCATGTTCCCTACTTACCCACCTTGATATCGAGGGTATGAGGCGGTGCGTCCAACGACCGCTGGCTGGGCGGTCCACCTCGTTTGCCATTGCTGCAAGCACCTCTGTGTCACCTCTTCGCGTCTCGTTCGGTTTATAGGCCTGGGGCCTGTCACTTCCACTAGAATGTCAATGGGGCAGAGTCCTGCCACCACTGGCGCTGCTTCTTCGGACGTAGTTCGGAATGCACTGCATACTTTGATAGCGCAAAATCTGTGCAAAGACCTTGCTTCTCGTACATATGACGTCTTGCTGAACGCTTCATACCAGATTTGTGCACCATAGAGCAGCACACTGCGCACGAAGCTTGCGTATAGCTGCCTACGCTGTTGTTTCGGGCCTCCTACGTTCAGCATAACCCTTGTTAGTGCCCCTGCCACCTTTTCGGCTTTCTCGACAGCATAATCAATGTGCGTCTGGAAGGTAAGCCTCGCATCAAACATTATGCCTAGGTATTTTAGGGCCGCCTTTGACGTAATTTCTTGTTGACCAACCTTAATAGTCGCCACTTCTCTAACTTTTCTACTGCTTACTAGAACTGTCTCGGTTTTTTGGTGCGCAAGTTCCAGTCCTGTTTCGGCCAGCCATGCTTAGATCTGGACGATTGAACTATTTGCTGCGGTAATTATTTCTTCTAGATGCTTCGCTACCACCACTAGCGCTATGTCGTCAGCAAATCCGACAATTTTCACTCGCTCTGGCAAGGATAGTCGGAGTACACCATCGTACATGATATTCCAGAGTATTGGACCCAGAACCGAACCCTGTGGTACTCCAGCCGAGACTTTATGTTCTTTGACACCGTTCTCCGTATTGTACAGTAGCACTCTATTTGCTAGGTAGTTGTCTAGAATCTTGCGAAGGTATGCGGGTACCTCGAATCTGCGTAGAGCAGCGTTTATGTGTTTCCAACTTGCTGTGTTGAACACATTTTTTACATCGAGGGTGACAAGCAAGCAGTACTCCTTTGCTCCTCCCTTCCACCTTTCGCCACTGATTGCATCTTCCGCCACCTGCTTTACTAAACTGGCTGCATCTACCGTTGACCGCCCCTTTCTGAAGCCGAACTGTGTCTCTGAGAGGCCTCCCTTTTCCTCGATTGCTTCTAGCAGTCTATCGCTGATTATGCGTTCGAACAACTTGCCCGTCGTATCCAACATGCATATAGGACGATATGCTGAGGGATCTTCTGGTGGCTTCCCAGTTTTCGGCAATAGAACTAGCCGCTGGCGCTTCCATGCATCAGGAAATACTCCTTCTTTAAAGCATTCGTTAAAACTATCGACGAACACTAGGGTTCGCAGCTACAGCAAGCTTGAGGACACGATTTGGAATTGCATCCGACCCCGGTGATTTATATATATTTTATATATTTAATGGTATGTATTCGTATATGTGGGTATGCACAAGAGTATGTTTCGTTTTCGATAAAGCTGGTGGATGAACTTTTGCCGAATTCTACCGTCGACAAGCGGTATTGCAAAACAAATATGTCGTTCGTCGTTAACTCACGAATAATATGTAAATGTGTATATTTTCCCGCCAAAAGTGCTAATTATATATGTATTTTTAATTGTATATAGCCGTAGTTTTGAGAACAAAAGAATTTTATCTTTACTTACGGCTTTTGTGGATACTTAGACTTGAGTCGCTGATTCTTTGTTTTGGGAGAGAAGGACCAATTTACAGCCGTGTGGGCTGTAGCTTCGTTCGAGGAGCAGTTGGGTGGATGGTTAATGATTGGGTGCTGTAGCGGTGGTGATCGTTCTGGTGGTCGAACCCAAACAGATAATGAGCTTGCGGGCGGCTGATGGATCGTCTTTCGACTGGGCGGCTGGCGGATTGGCTGGTGCCTGGAAGATGCGTCGGCGGCTGGACGAATGGTAGGCTGGCAGGCGGATGCTGGACTTTCGGTCAGCTAGGCTACTGGGTGGTTTGTGGGTGTTTGCGTGCAGACGGTGGACACAGTTGTAAAGCTGGGCAACTCCGGTCGGTGCTGGAATTGGCTTGTGGCGATGGTTGGTTAACCGAAGGCCGGCGATGAACTCGGCGGAGCACTAGATTGCACGCGAGAAAATCTGGTTGCACATAAAATCTATTTCTGCGTATAAAAACGACACGCTAAACGATTCGATTTAAAATACAAAGTTTATTTCAATAATGCGTTTTAGAAACAAAAACTAGCGAATATAGGGCACAATCGGTGGAGCACAAAAGCGAGCGCGATCACGATTATTGGACGAAATTTGATTTGATGATGAAAAATTGTATGTTTTTATGTATCTGCATACATACGTATACCTATAGCGCTGAGTCTGTAAACTTATGTCAAAGTGCTGAATTGTGCTGACACCGATGTTGCCATGTGATACTAATTAACATCTCATACTTCATTTACGATATTTCATTTACGATATTTCATTTGAATGAATAATAATGGAAATTTGAATTCAACACAGTTTGGTTATACAAATTTATATGTTTTTTACAAGTTAACCATTTTTTACAAGTCTGAATGCTAAAGACGGCGGCCTCGCTTGGACAAACTCGAAAAACAATGCAATTGAAAAAAACCTTAACTATAACACTAACACTATAAAAAGTTATCATCTTGACTGCACTCAAATTCTTTTCTAGAGGCTCCCAAATCTTTAGGTCAGATCAATTTGCACGTGTTCAAGTAATAATTTAATACAATGTAAATTGTTAACGTACATAGTTTAAAATACAAACAGAAATACATACGTATGTACACATCACATTTAATGAATTACAAACAATGCATTTTCTATGAATAGTCGTCAGCAGCATCAGCAGCCTTCCAAGCAGTTAAGCCCAAACGAAATCTTAAGATAGGCAAAAATGAATATTAAAAATATTTGCTTGGTGTTCTCTGGCCATCGCTGTTGTTACTTTTGTTTGGCATGTTTAGAAACGAGGTACTGCTGTTGCTTTTGTTACTGATGCTATCAGCAGAAGCGTATGATTCTACTTTAACTAACGACTCTTGTTGTTGACGGTGTGGTGTGGTAAAGCTGCTTGGAGATGGCTCTCTTGTAGTATATTGGCTATCAAGCACCAGAAAATTTCCATCACGCATTCCATATGCCACCGATTGTCGTGGATCAATTAAAATACTGTCAGCTTTTTGGTACTCTAGCAACTGTTGTGTCTATGGCGGAGTTATGTGGAGCTGTTGCATGACTAAAATCAATTTGGACTCTTTGAGAACTGGCTTCTTTGTTGCGAGAGCTATTGGCATCAAATGTATGCAATTAGATTTCCAAACGAGCAACTGTTGAATACAGGAAAATATTTATATTATATAATTTTTTCACACACAAAGCACAAATTAACTGTCGGTCCTCGCCCGCGGAAGCAAAATGTCTACCATGTGGAGAGAAAGCGACGGCGCAAACTTAGTCAGTATGGCCAGTTAGTGTATAATTTTCTCGTCCATTTTGACCTGTTTCCGCTAAAGTGCACTACTTCTCTTCTTTTTTGGCGCTGTAACTGCCTAAGCGATTTTGGCCGAGTTCAGCAAAGCACGCCAGTCGTTTCACCTCTGTGCCAACTGACGCCAATTGGAAACGCCAAGTGAAGCCAAGTCCTTCTCCACCTGATCTTTCCATCGCAGTGGAGGCCTCCCTCTTCCTCTGCTACCACCAGCGGGTTCCGAGTTGAATACTTTCAGAGCTGGAGCGTCGGTGTCCATTCGAACGACATGACCAAGCCAGCGGAGCCACTGTATTTTAATTCGCTGCACTATATCCATATCGTTGTAAAGCTCATACAGCTCATCGTTCCATCGTCTGCGGTACTCCCCGTCGCCAACGCGTAAAGGCCCATAAATCTCCCGCAAAATCTTTCTCTCAAACACTCCAAGAGCCGCCTCATCGGATGTTGTCATTGTCAATGCTTCTGCGCCATATACCAGCACGGGCATGATGAGTGACTTATAGAGCGTGGTTTTCGTACGTCGAGAGAGGACTTTACTCCTGAATTGCCTACTCAGTCCAAAGTAACACTTGTTGGCAAGAGTGATTCTACGTTGGATTTCAATGCTGACATTATTATCGGTGTTAATGCTGGTTCCCAAGTAAACGAAATTCTCTACTTTCTCGAAATTGTAACTGTCAACAGTGACGTGGGTGCCAAGGCGCGAATGTGCTGACTGTTTGTTTGATGACAGGAGATACTTCGTCTTGTCCTCGTTTACCACCAGACACATTCGCTTTGCTTCCCTATCCAACTTGGAAAAGGCAGAACAGACTTCGCGGTTTTTGTTAGCGATGATGTCGATGTCATCGGCATAAGCCAGCAATTGCACGCTCTTATAGTAAATTGTTCCTGAGCGGTTCAGTTCTGCAGCTCTTATTATCTTCTCCAACATCAGATTAAAGAAGTCACATGAAAGGGAGTCGCCCTGTCTGAAACCCCGTTTTGTGGCGAACGGCTCGGAGAGGTCTTTTCCAATTCTGACGGAGCTGGTGGTATTGCTCAACGTCATTTTACACAGCCGTATGAGTTTTGAGGGGATCCCAAATTCAAACATAGCGGCGTATAGGCAACTCCTTTTAGTGCTGTCAAAAGCGGCTTTAAAGTCGACAAATAGGTGGTGAGTGTCGATCCTTTTCTCCCGGGTCTTTTCCAAGATTTGGCGTATTGTGAATACCTGGTCTATGGTGGATTTGCCAGGTCTAAAGCCACACTGATAAGGCCCAATGAGTTCATTGACGGTGGGCTTCAGTCTTTCACACAATACGCTCGATAAGACCTTGTAACCTATGCTTAGAAGGCTGATCCCGCGGTAGTTAGCGCGAATGGCGGGGTCACCTTTCTTGTGGATTGGGCAGAGCACACTTCAATTCCAGTCGTCGGGCATGCGTTCATCTGACCATATTCTGCACAAGAGTTGATGTATGCACTTTATCAACTCCTCGCCGCCGTACTTGAATAGCTCAGCTGGCAGGCTGTCAGCTCCAGCGGCTTTGTTGTTTTCCAGCCGCGTTATTGCTATACGTACCTCGTCATAGTCAGGCGGTGGAACGTCGACTCCGTCATCATCGACTGCGGGCTCAGGTTCTTCTTCTCCACAACTTTCCGTGCTGCTACCATTTCGTAGGGCGGAAAAGTGTTCCCTCCATACAGGAGTGCGCCCCGGTCTTTAAACCTTCCGTAAGTCGCCTAACTCTCTGGTAAAATTTTCGGGCATTCCTCCCGTCGGCCAGCATTTCAAGCTCTTCGCACTCACGTATTTCGGCCTCTCTCTTCTTGTTGCGGCAAATACGTCTCGCTTCCCTCTTCAGATCCCTATAGCGGTCCCACATAGCGCGCGTTGCGCCCGATCGCAGCGTGGCCCTGTAGGCGGCATCTTTTTTTTCCGCAGCTTCCTGACACTCCTCATCGTACCAGTTGTTCTTTCGGGCTCGCTGAAATCCGACTACTTCTTCGGCGGCGGTACTTAATGAGCGGGAAATGTGGTTCCACTGCTCGCATATGTCGGTTTGTTGAAGAGTGCTCTCTGAGAGCAGGTGTGAGAGTCGAGTAGCGAAAGCGCTGGCTGTCTGTTGTGATTGCAGCTTTTCGACGTTAAGCTTTCCTTGCATATTTGGGCGCACATTTTTTGCTGCACAGAGGCGGGTGCGTATCTTGGCTGCAACAAGATAGTGGTCCGAGTCGATGTTTGGGCCTCGGAGTGCGCGTACGTCTAAAACACTGGAAGCGTGGCTTCCGTCTATCACCACATGATCGATTTGGTTTCTCGTTTTTCGATCCGGAGACAGCCACGTAGCTTGATGGATCTTTTTATGCTTGAACCTAGTACTGCATACTACCATGTTTCGGGCCCCGGCGAACTCGATCAGCCTCAATCCGTTGTCGGACGTTTCGTCGTGGAGGCTGAAATTTCCGACGGTGGTTCCAAAGATCCCTTCCTTGCCCACCCTGGCATTGAAGTCGCCAAGCAGGATTTTGATATCATGACGGGGGCAGCGCTCGTATGTTCGCTCCAAGCGCTCATAGAAGAGATCCTTGGATGCCTCATCCTTCTCTTCCGTCGGGGCATGGGCGCAGATGAGCGAGATGTTGAAGAATCTCGCTTTGATGCGGATTGTGGCTAGACGCTCGTCCACCGGGGTGGACGACTCTACTCGGCGACGGAGTCTCTCTCCCACCACAAATCCAACACCGAATTTGCGCTCCTTTACATGGCAGCTGTAGTAGACGTCGCAAGGCCCTAGACATTGTTTGCCTTGCCCCGTCCAACGCATTTCTTGGATGGCGGTGATGTCAGCTTTTGTCCTTACGAGGACATCAACCAGCCGGGCAGAGGCACCTTCCCCATTAAGGGTCCGGACATTCCAGGTGCATGCCCTCAAATCGTAGTCCTTTAAACGTTTGCCGTGGTCGTCATCATAAGGGGATGTCTCATCCGATGCTTTGCCTTGCTTCTTCACTGGAAGTGGTTTTTACGTGGCGGGTCCCAAGCCCAGCGCACAACCCATTGCTGGGGCGGGGGTGGTTTCGCAACCAAGTACACGTTTATATAGCGAGCCGCTTGCTCCAAGCAGACACCCGCTTGCAGCCGCACCTACTGGTGAACAGACGCTGCAGACTTCAGTGAGCCCTTAAACCGAATAAGTCAGGGCCCCACCGAAGCTCCCTCTCTTTCTGCCGTGACCCAAGGCTCCACTCGGATTGGTTACCGCATCTCGCACGTGGGTTGCTCACGTTGCCCAGAGTGCGCGAACGAGGACGCAAGAGTCGGGATTGAGTATAGCCATGCAACTGTAACTGCATACCCAGCGCAACAACTATACCCCATTGCACTCCAAGCGCACTACTACCGTGTATAAATTGGTCGACCTTCTAATAAATCAAGCAATCCACCACCAGATTACCGTCTGGGTGCCACCAGATAATCGTCGGGATGCCATGCCAGCTGTCGTCCCATACCTCTTCACCCGGTTCGCCTGAAAATGTATAGCAAATTCTTAACTTGTCGTCGCCGAGCGATGCAATTAACTAACCATTAGGGCTGAATTTTGCTGCGCGCACCAATTTGTGTGTCCAGTGAAAGATGAATATTTGGATCAGTATTTTGATGGCTGTTCGCCATTTTTCTAATCTGCAAACGAATAAGCTGACGAAGATGCAAACAAATTCAAGCACATTGTTACATTCTACCGTACTTTTTAAAAGCTTTAATATCTTAAAACATATGTGAAAAACTTTTATAATATGAATATTTCTAATATCGAAATCAAAACGAAATTTTATAAATAGCATTTTTAAAGAACAATCATCTAATATTTTTCAAGTTTTTGGGCATATATTTTACCATTTGAACCACAAATACTACTAAGTTGTATGATCTATTTGATGCAACTCAGGTCAAAAGAGCACTGTTTTGACAAAAATAAGCAACTCTAAAAAACAGATGATCGCAGCTGTGGCTCAGGATGACGTCTATTGCTAAGATATCTCACTTCTATTTGTACACAATGTTATAAAAAGACCTTATAAGGTGGTGGTTAATCGATTCGCATATATTGGGCATTAGACCGAAAAATTCGGGATTAGGAGTCCTTTCCATGCAAGCGTCTTTGGATTCATCAGTCGGTCCCCTAATATACATATGGATGCAAGACATGGATTTCTATATCGCCTGGTGAGCAGTACACAAGAGATTATTTCAAAACAAATAAATAAAAAATATATATATATATTGGATTGACTGTTAAAATATTATTTTCATTTGTAATAGTTTATTCCGCATAAATCCGCGGTTATCACCCCCTTTCAATTTTCAATACACTCACAGTTTTTCACTAACACACTCTTCTTTATTACTTGAACGGGCAACTTGCTTTAAATTTTTTTCTTTCAATTGAGTTTCAATTTTGCTTTCACTTTTGTGAAAATAAAAAAATAATAAGCTACCGCAAGCTAAAATGTTAATCTACAATGGAACTAAAAAGGGAAAATGGTCTTCAGAAGCTAGTTAGTTACATTGTTTTCTTGAAGACGACATTTTGTCAATGAAATTGCTTCTCAAATTGAACGCCGCCTACGTAATGGCTTTCAATTTTGATGCTTTTTGACAAGCGATGTGTGTGAGGAAATTGACCGGCAAAACTGATTCTGTGTCCTCAGAGTTATTTGCAACAACGCGCATAAAAGTAGTAAAAATAATAAATTGATTCAACCCTATTAAAGAAATTTACTCGAAAACCATAAACTGCACTGCATACCCTAAATAAAGCAGAACGTGATTACCAAAAATTGCACCACTACCCTATGAGAGCGAGTCTATAAATTGGCCCGTAGTCATAGTCAAAATAAAGTCGACTTTAAAGTTAGTTGCAGCTTTTTGACATAATTTTCAATGGGATATCTGTCAAAAAAGCTGCAACTAACTTTAAAGTCGACTTTATTTTGACTATGACTTCGGGCCATTGTCAATAAAGGCACACATCTCAAAACAAAATGTACTACGCGAAAGTGTATAACATTGTGTCGGGGCACCGAAATTGCGCATATGGAAACTGTGCATTTAGACATTATTTCGGTTTCAACCGAAACTGTGCATGTATGTTTTATTTCGGTTTTTACCATATGCATTATTTCCGTTTTAAACCGAAACTGTGCATGTATGCATTACTTCGTTTTTTTTCATATGCATTATTTCGCTTTTAAAACGAAAGTATGCATATGCATAATTTCGGTATTTTCTCATATGCATTATTTCGGTTTTCAACCGAAACTGTGCATGTATGCATTACTTCGGGTTTTTCATATGCATTATTTCGGTTTTCAACCGAAACTGTGCATGCACGCATTATTTCGGTTTTTGTTATATGCATTATTTCGGTTTTCAACCGAAACTGTGCATGTATGCATACCTTCGTCTTTCACATATGCATTATTTCGGTTTTCATCCGACACTGTGCATGTATGCTTTATTTCGGTTTTTGCCATATGCATTATTTCGGTTTTGAACAGAAATTGTGCATGCATGCATTATTTCGGTTTTTGTTATATGCATTGTTTCGGTTTTCTAACGAAAGTGTGCATATGGATAATTTCGTTTTTTCTAATATGAATTATTTACTTCTACTTAGTAAGGGTTTTAATCCCTAAGCGCGGCTGAAAGCCGCCTACGCAGAGAAAAGTTCTGCGCAAAAATACGTCCGCCCTTCTTTTCCATCAATACAGAAAGGAGAATTCTACTTAGTAAGGGTTATAATCCCTAAGCGCGGCCGAAGGCCGCCTACGCAGAAAGAAGTTCTGTGCAAAAGTACTTCCGGCCCCCTTTTCCGGCAACACAGAAAGGAGAATTCTACTTAGTAAGGGTT
>NW_023463146.1:0-15268 GCF_013731165.1 Rhagoletis pomonella | reverse complement strand
ATCGAACCTGCGAATTCGATGTTCAAAGTCAGAAGCGTTAACCACTGAGCTATGTACATCCCGTAAACTCTTGTTGCTAATTCATTTTCCTTATTCAACCAACTACTAAAAATATTAAAAATAAAATGTTAACAAGCCACAATAACATTGAACTATATTTTATTTATATACCAAAATATCGTTAAAAACAAGAACTCAGGCGTTTTAAATTATTTTCTGTTACTTACATTCATAATTTTGCTTTGAATAAAAATGTACTGAAAAGTACTGATTTTTTTAGCATGGAAAAGTCTAATGTACTGATTTCGGGCATAAAAAATCTGGCAACCCTATGCCTACCCTGATAACAGGGCAGGGCGTTTTCTTATCTTACCGGTAAAAATAAATTTGTTATTCCGTAGAGTGAACCTTCACTACATTTTCGAGAGTGAAACTTTACTACATTCGTAATAAAATTTCAAAGATTGGCAATGCAACACAAGCAAATATAGAGCAAGAACAGCTGTTAGCAAAAACCTAAACCTTGGTTGAAATATCTAGTGATGTTCCGATACGAGTACATATGAGTAAATACTCGAATGCCTCTACCAAGTACCGAGTATTTTTTGTACTTCGATGCATGTGACCAAGTACTTGGTGGGTCTCGAGTACATTGTGCAAGTATTTACTCGGTCGAAAAATTTATGCAACTCTAGTCAAATTGGTAAAGTTGCCACAAGGTGGATGTATCGGGTTTGACACGTATCCCATGTGCTGAAGCTTTATGGTATTTCATACAACAATAGCCAGCGTTACGCAGGAAAAATACGTATATACATATTTATGTTAAAAATAAGCATATATTTTCATATTCAAAAAACCGTTTCTGAATTAAATAAGCCATTTCTTAATTAAATTATATCATTATAACTAACATATAAAAGTTGCGAGAATATGTATTTACCTATATGTATGTATATATTAGAAATAAGCATCTATTTTCATATTAAAAAGCCTTTTAGCTTTAAATTATATCTTTGTAACACATAAAAGGTGGTTTTATTTATTTAAAAAAGATTTCAAAACTGTTTTGAAATATTTAGTCCGAGTACTTTTGAGCATGATAAAAATATAGTAAGGTAGAACCGCTGAGAGTCTCTTTTAAAATTCTTGACGTTTCCAAACAATTTAATTTTAAAATTTACTCACAAACTCACACAGCAACAATTTCGAACAATTTCAATTTTTTATTTTCACTTTTATATGATTCTAAAAATGACTTCAAAAAAAAATCATGGCCGACAAATTGAGAGAACGGTTCTACCTTGCTATGTTTTTATCATGCTTTTGAGTACAAGTAGAATCGAGTATTTTCTAGCGATACTTTGAGTAGCATCGAGTACCCCCTTCGATGTTCTAAAATGAGTACTGGTATCGAGTACATGGTGGTATCGGACGAACACTAGAAATATCTAATATATCTGAGCCATGAACAAAAATCAAACCAAAATTTAAAGTTGGGTACAAATTTTTAAAGATTGCATGGGGTCAGCAACAACTTATCGATTGGAAAAATTAATGTGTTAATGAGAATGTGAAAACTCGTATATCGAGACAATAAAGTGGCCGATGAGCTAAAGGTTAGATGAGAAAACGGCCCTATGTATCTTAATAAAAACAATGAAAATTGAAGAAATAAAGATAAAATTTTAATGGCCAAATACATTTGTACAATCGCAGTTTAAAGAACTGGCCAAACCTTACGAATTTTTTATTCAATAATAAGCAATTTTTTGTTTTGTGATGTGTATTTATTATTTTATTTAAAACTTAATAACGAAAATATATTTCATACATATTTTAGAGGGTAATACAAAGCTTTATGAAGGAAACTAAACTTAACAAGTAAGAAAGTCTAAGTTCAGGTGGAGCCGAACATTAAATACCCGGCGCAAGTATTAAATATATGTTCTTTCACCTTTCCGGTGTATCAATTTTGAGTAAATTAGCGTCCTTAAATTTCGAAATATTGCAGTTTCAAGCATTTATGAAATTTACCGTTATATGAAAAGCGGCCGTAATTTTAGTCCGATTTCAATAATTTTCAACGTTTTGCTTTTATGTGGCAAGCACAACAAAAATACCGAGTTTGGTGCAAACTGATAGCACGGCTACCGATATACATATAAGTGGTCATAAGTGGGCGGTGCCACGCCCATTTTCCAAAATTTAACCATAAACGTATTTCTTGGTAAAGAATTGTTGCGAGCATCAATTTTGAATAAGTTAGCTTTAATATTTACTGATTTATCGAAGATTTTGTATTTCTCTAAATTACCGTTATATGGGATGTGGGCGTGGTTATTCTCCGATGTTTAAAGTTTTCGGCCATTTAGTATGCTGTATCCAGGCCAACAACTGTGCCAAGTTTGGAAGAAATTGGTGCAGCGGTTACCAAGATATACACATGTAACCATAAGTGGGCGTGGCTACGCCCATTTTCCAAAAATTTATAATATTCTTATTTTTCGTCTGAAAATTGTCGTAAATATCAATTTTGGGTAAATAATCGTCAGTAGTTACTAAAATATCGCAGTTTCCGTATTTCTGGAAATTACCGTTATATGGGAAGTGGGCGTGGTTACAGTCCGATTTCGCCCATTTTCAATACCAACCTACCTTGGATTAACAGAAACCTACATACCAAATTTTGTTGAGATATCTCAATTTTTGCTCGAGTTATCGTGTACGCGGACGGACGGACAGACGGACAGACGGATGGACAGACAGACATGGCTTAATCGATTTCTCTATTCATTCTGAGCATTTATATATACATTTGTCTATATCTATCTCGATTCGTTTTGGCTGTTACAAACAACCGTTATGTGAACAAAATTAATATACCCTTGTGCACAAGTGCGCTCGGGTATAAAAATATTTATTTTGTTTGTGGGTAATTTGCGTGGAATTTGAAAATATTTGTGGAGATGTGTGGGTAATTAAGATTTCTTTCTGGGTAATTAAACGAATTGAAAACGTGAACGCTGGTAGCAACCGTCAGCTCAGAAAGCAACCAAAACAATTTTTTTTGTTTTCGTTGCTATGCTCCTTGTCGCTTTCTTCGCTTTTCGCTTCACTATGTTCTGCCACATTGAAAAATAAAGGTTTGTTTTTGTAGCTATTATCCGAAAATGTCTTGTCGCTCTCTTTGTCGCGTCACCAGTGTTACCGTTGTGCGACTAAAGTGTAAAATTGACAGTTTTTGGAGATCGATGCCTGTCAGGGTACCGACTTCTTAGAAATAGGCTTATTTTGAAACTTTTCTTAAAAATCATGCGGCTTTTGCCCTTTTTCTTTGATTAAAAATTCTATATACACATTTTGATAATTCTTTATTAAATTTTAATTTGTTTCTTACATATTTAAAAATGCTTTTAGTATTTACATTTCAAAGGCGCTTAAAATTTACATCTCTGGTAAGATTTTGACTGATTTCATCATTTTTATTATGTCAAAATTTGCCCAAAAAAATATCCACAAATAGCAACAATTATTTGTAGCTTAGCATTTCCCCAAGTTATTTGTGTAAATTCATTTTCGCAGCTCCCGGTACAAACAAATAATCTGCTATAATTTATATATAAGCTTAAAAGTCTAAACTTTGTTATAATAATTGTTATCTAGTAATGTTGCTTTTGAGTTATATTGATGTAAATACTTTTTTAACTGCAATTTTTTTTCATAATAAATTCAAAATATGCATATTGCGTATTTTTAGTATATCCTTCATCAATAGGGTTTTATTTTTTGGCAGAAAATTATCTCCATTATCAATTTATTAAAAATAATTCGGCATACTCATAGATGAAATAAAGTCGAGTATAATGTAAGGCGCAGCTTTTTTGACAGATTTCGACTATGAATATGCCACAATAAGTTTCGAGAGGTAAAATAATGAACGTCTTTATATACATGGTATAAAAATAATTTGAATTACTTGAAACACCATTTTCGGCTGTGATACTTTTTTTGCGACTTTCGAAAAACTTTCAGCGGTAACACTGCGCGTCACTATGTTCTTTGCCTAAAGAGTACCCCTAAAGGACCCTTTACATACAACTTTGGCGTTGCGTTGGCGTTGTCGTCGCTTTGACAGCGAGTAACGCCCGTGCTTGCTACAATGAACGCTTAGCAGGGAATAATTTAGTTACTAAATTAACATACCAGCGGCAAATAAATAAAAATTTTATATCAATTGCATTAAAAACTATATTTCTTCCCCGTAGTTGATTAAAAAGGAAAATTTGTTCACATAATTTTGGTTATTTGGAACAGCTGACGAACGACGAACGCGAAAAGTTCAGAGTTGGCCATCTTTCTGTTCTGCTTTTGCGTTGGCGTTGCCCAACTTTGGTTATGTGGAGACTTTCATATAAGTGCATGTATTCACAGTCAGATGTCAAAGCGATGCCAACGCCAACGGAACGCCAACGTTGTATGTAAAAGGGCATTAAGGGTCAAGGAGTACCCAAAGTTAGCCAAAATGCATATGAATAATGTGCT
Organism: Rhagoletis pomonella; assembly: GCF_013731165.1. Taxonomy (NCBI): domain Eukaryota; kingdom Metazoa; phylum Arthropoda; class Insecta; order Diptera; family Tephritidae; genus Rhagoletis; species Rhagoletis pomonella. The sequence goes on along the minus strand of NW_023463146.1, from coordinate 10,723 downwards.
CCAATCAACATTACGATGTCCTAGGGCAGGACCATATACTCCAGCTCTGCATTACATCAGAGTAGCACAAAACTTCTTAAAGGGATTACTCCATAGAGTATCCACCTCCATCCATTGTCCAACGATTTTCGCAGGTAGCTGATAAAAGTTTGTGTATTGTGTGCTCGTTTATGGATGGAATTCCCTGATTCTCCCAAAACTGGAGAAAAAATCAGAAGAAAGGCTGCGGCATCAATTCAAAAGCACAATCTTCCTCTGATCTCTGCGTGTGCGATAATGATTCAAAAGACCCAAGTAGGTCGTTCGGTGAGATCGTATACGCTTAATAGCTACAGTATGTCGTATTATAATGAGTAACATCGATTCAAGGGCTACATCTCGTTTCAAAAAATAAAAATTATAGAAAATTCTATCATAGTCGAAGAGCAACAGTATCCACAATTGAGTTGCAAGCTGAATTTCAAAGGCTACATCTGAATCAAACTGAAACAGTTTCAAAAGTATTATATGATTTTATAATGCAAGAAAAGGATTGCCATTGTTTACCTTCAATTGCCAAAGTTTACGCGCTCACGTCTACAATAAAATTCCTATGATTTAAGTTGGGATTTTAATGTGAAATATGCGTTGGATTCAGCTTTTTAAAATGTCCAGCAGTCGCACGGAATCGACAACACGATCAAAAACAATCATTAATACTCTTTTTCAAAGATATATTGATCACATCTCAACAAAAGCATTTATTTCATATTTTAGTTACCATACACCACTGTCTCTTTTGTAGAAAGTTGAGCATGAATCTTAACAATAAAATGAAAAATTTTAAAATTGAAAACGAAAAATTATAAGAACTTATCAACTTCGTATCAATATTATAAAAAACAAACGCATTAGTCTCTTTCTCTCGTTGTTTAATTTTACGTACTTTTCACTTCTACCGGGTGTCACTGCACACGTATGTATGTATGTTTTTAATTTTATTTATTTCGAGTTTTGCTCAAATATGGAAGATATCATTAATTGAATCCTTTCACACAAGTTATTGTTAAATTAGGTTAAGTTCTTGGAAAATACTCTTAGAAAATTCTCATATAAGGGTTTTTTGATACTAGGAGTTCATTTTTGAAGTTTGTTTTTTATTAGCGCTGCTGTGTATATGGCGCTGTATGCCAATTTTATTGAATTTCATTGAGTGTTTTTAAATAAATACTAAAATTAGAAATTTTCATTATTTGTATTACAAATACCAATTTTTAACACCACAATGAATATTTTAAACAGAAATTAATTAATTTATTATATTGTGTTTTATTCTTTCGTCTACTATTTTTTCAAACTTTCCTATTTCTTTGCTTTTTATTTCGATTATCAAAATCATCTTCATAATTATTTTATTATTTTCCCTTGAGAGTGTAAATTTGCTATTTGAGAATTCTAAAGGTTTTAGTATGAAAATCGCGTGTTTTCGATAACAGCAGTTTATCACTTTATTTGGTGTTTTAATTTAAACAAATTTGGTTTGTGAAAGAAAATATCAACATTATTGTCGGATATTGTTGGTGGAAAATGGCTACAGCTGATGACGTAAATGCAAGCAATAACGTTGTAAATTCTTCACATGACAATGATGACGATGATTTTGAAAATCAAAATAAAAAGAAACAATGGAAAGTTCGAAGGAAAAGTAGACAAAAGAATGAAACAAAATACAATAAATAATTTAATTTCTGTTAGAAATAGTAATTGCGATGTTTGAAATCACATCACGACTGAATTTAATAAAGACTTCTAATTTGAATATTTATTTGAAAAATTCACAAGGAAATTCAATACAATTTTACTTCAGCGCCATCAGGCGCAAAACTAATAATAAAAGAACTTCATAAATGAATTCCTCGTATCATAAAACCCTTATATGGGTATTTTCTAAGAATAATTTTCTAGAATTTAACCTAATTAAACAATAAATTGTGTGCAAGGAGTAAATTAAGGATATCTTCCCTATTTGAGCTGAACTCGAAAAAAGCCATCTACGTAGTATTACTGACATCTAAAACTATCACTTGCATTTGGTCTTACTCAATACCGAGTCAGCAAGTTTGATTTTTTCGCATAGTGTTATATACAGTATATTTTGCTTTGCTGCCTCTATGCTTAAGTGCACGTTTAAGATACCTACCCCAAAATGCGCATCAGAGGCATTATTTTTAACATTTATAAGGAAACTGCTCCGATAGATGCATTTAGCATACCTGCACATTGGCGATACCTGCCTTAAAAATTGTGCGACTAGTATCAATTATCAAAGAAAGTATTACGTTTACCTTCACTGGCCCTACAATTACCTAATTTTACAACTTTTTATTTATTTTGTTCATCTCGCAGAACAGCGAAAATGGCTATAAATTTATGTAGTTATATAGATAATTAGATACTATTCGGTAAAAATTTCTCTTGCAGTAATTTCTACGTGGTAAGTTATTATTTGGTTTCATAGGTATTTGGATACCTTCCTCATTGAAGTAGTAAAGAAAATTCGCTTAAGTGCCTTTTTCGGTTAAGTGCGCAAGTTTTTCGTGCAAAGAAGAATGTGCAGCTAAGCAAAATATACTGTATATGCATTTAATCGAATTATGTGGGGACTCCATATCGTTTTCATACTATGTTAACGATATGTAAGTATCTTGCTAGGCTATTTATTAAACTTTTTTTTACAGTATGATGGAACATTTTCTGATCACTTGGAGATGCTTGTGCAGATGGGTTACGTGGTACTTTTTTCAGCCGCGTTTCCACTTGCTGGCATATGTGCTCTCATTAATAACTTAATGGAGATACGTTCAGACGCTTTCAAGTTGGCTCATGTGCATCAGCGACCCTTCGGGCAGCGAGTGGCCAACATTGGAACATGGCAAAATGCATTTAGCATTCTCTCGCTGGCGGCTGTTATAGTGAATTGTGCGTTGATTGGATTATCGGGTCAAATATCACGTCTGTGGCCAGGTCTCACAACCGCCCAAACAATAATCTTAATTGTCACACTGGAGGTATAACTCATTTTCAGTGATGATTATTTATTTATATTTATTATTTTGGTTCCTAATTTTACAGCATATTATGTTGGCCTTGCGCTCGGCGTTGACATGGCTGCTACCAGAATTACCATCTTGGTTGGCGGCGGAAATTGCTCGCGCTGAACATTGTCGCAGAGAGATGCAATGCAAGGGAACTTCGCCGCGGCCTACGCCACCCACACCGCCATCGACTACTTCCACTCAGCCGGACCAAGAGGTTCTGAACCTTGAGTGTGCTACAACTAACGACCAATCGATGGAAAGTCAAATGGCTGAGGATATTTTATATCAAGAACAGTTCCGACAAACAACCAACTATTCCCAAATAAGTGAAATCACCAATTTCGGTCTACAACGCAATATTGAAGCTGATGTCAACATATTCGAGAACCGGGATTCTTCACCTGATTCGCCACCATCACAAGTAACTTAAGCTTTAACTTCCCACCTGCATATTTGTTAGCGAGTTCTATATATTCCGTTATTGCAGACGAGCACCATATTGATAAGACCTTTACATGAATCTACGCCGCCTAACAGTGGATCGTCAGTGACGAGCTTAATTCAAGACACCGGCCATGGACACGGCGGGTTCGTTTGCATTAAATTCTGTATACATACATATGTATGATATTGCTCCTTACTTTTAAATTTCTCCTTTATAAACAATTTACATATGTATTCCCCCAACCTCTTATAAAGAATTATGCAATTATGGATGGTGTTCTACATTGCCAACTTCTCACTCTAAATCAGCCATCTTGAACGCATCCCAAAACTGAAGAACTACTTTTTATTTTACTGGGAGTATAAAAAAAATGTAATATAAATTTTACATATGAGGCATTCTTTTTTAAGTCGGACTGATTTCGTAAAAAAATGATGTCATGTCTCCGATTCGCTTCAAATTTCTGGTTTCTATACATGAAATTATCTAACACGTATTCGAGGATTTTTTTCTTCAGAGATATGATCTGTCAAAGTTAGAATTTTTTCGTGGTTCTGGCCAATCATGTACTTTTTCAAATCGTTATATCTCGGGCTATACTCATCGCAGAGACCTCTGGGTCGATTAGGCGGTGCCACAAAAAACACTCATGAAATAGACCCTAAACAAAACTTAGTGTAGGTTGTAGATATGGTCGAGTGCAACATGAAAATAAGTTCCGTATAATACCTGAACCTCCATTTTTTATTTCAAAACAACCGTTATGTTCGTACTTGATGTACTTGTCTATAAACAGCTTGACTATTTTTCATCCGATTTTAAAATCCGAACATGTTTTGAAAAGAGGATTTATAGACCTTTAAAGTTGTGTACAACAATATATTATTATATTTAACGTTAGAAGTTTTCATCGGTTAAATTTTAATAAGCCCCTATTTTTCTTGATTTTTACAACTTTGACCATCGCTTATTAAAAAAATTTCTATGAACGTTGCTAAACATGTAGTACCTAAAAGAACATTTATTTTGGAATTAATTGGTACCCCACCTAATGCAATTGCATAAAAATTGTCAAAGTTAAGCATTTTAAACAAAAATACGGTATAGAATTTAAATGTGTGTATGTACCGCACGTGTCGGCCGCTGTGGTGTAGTGGTAAGCAGTGCGCGCTTCCACTCCGCAACGCCTGGGTTCAAACCCTGGTCAAAGCAACATCGCAAAAATATAGAAAAAAAGGTTTTTTCTTAACAGCGGTCGTCCCTCGGCAGGCAATGGCAAACCTCCGAGTGTATTTCTGCCATGAAAAATAGCTTCTCATCAAAATACAATCGCCGTTCGGAGACGGCGTGCAACTGTAGGTCCCTCCGCTTTGTGTGTCAACATCAAGGCGCACGCCACAAATCGGAGGAGAAGCTCGGCCAATCTAAGCGCCAATCTATTATTGTGTTAGGTACCGCACGTTCAGATTTTTTTAGCAGGGTGGCCAAGGAGCTCATCAATATTTACTCAGAATTGATATAGACAATGGCTCTTAAGCAAAAAATTTATTTTTCATACAATTTTAGGAATATGGGCGTGGCACCTCCCACTTATATGATATATTTGTATTTCAAAAACTACTACACCGATCGCTACCAAATGTGATATACACTTTGTTCTTAGCATCCTTAAGCGCCGTCTTGAATATTTTTGTAATCGGACAAAACCTACTCCACCTAAAATATATCTAGCCTTGAACCTTTTGAAATTACCGTTATGTGGGTGCAGAGCGCGGTTTTTGTGCGACTTCAAAAATTTTCAAGACGGTGCTTAAGGAGGCGCACAAAGTGTCAAATCGGTTAAGTAGTTTTGAAATACGCATATATCATATAAGTGGGCGGTGGCACGCCCCTTTTCCAAAAATTGTATGAAAAATAAATTTTTGCTTAAGAGCCATTATAGGTATATATATCAATTTTAAGTAAATATTGATGAGCTCCTTAACCACCCTGCTAAAAAAATCTGAACGTCGGATACATAACACACATAAACACGCAATACCGTATTTTTGCTTGAATTGCTTAACTTCGACAATTTTTATGCATTTGCATTAGGTGAGGTACCAATTTAATTGAAAATAAAATTTCTTTTAGGTAAATACGGCATGTTTAGCAACTTTCATAACAATTTTTGAAATATAATAAAAGAAAAAGCTTTAAAGCATTAACTTTGGCTTACAGTGCAGCCGGGAGCTCTGTCGATTGATTGAGGCGCGGTCGTGGTCTTCTCTTCCTGATAAAAAGAAATAATTTTACTGAACCTAGCATTATTGCAGATTTTTCTTTACAACTCTATATTTTAATAATTTCATTTTACTAGCACTGCTTGATTACAACCACTTGCTGGTTGCCGAACTGTCAAATTTCGATTATCGATAACTCTACAGCAACTGACGATAGTTGCCATTCGTAATACAAATTTTCCTTTCAGTTGCGTTGCCAGCTGGCAACCGAACCGTGGTTGCGTTGTTATCCGTAATCGACCCATCCATCTTAACGTCGTTTTCTAGCTATCTTGGATGTAAATAGTTGAACTTTTTGAAGATGATTTGCATAGTGAAGACCAGTAAATTAAGGATTTAAATTTAAACCATCGTGATCTTTGTTTAATTGTGTATAAAAAACACGTTCCAAAAAAATAAAGGGCTTCCAAGAACTATGTATATTAAAAAAATTTTTTATGACGAGTTTTATCTTGTGAGAGTAGAATATTTTTTAAAATTTGTTTTCGAAAACAGACTGAGATATACATATTTAGCAAGGTGTTAAAAAACGTTTTTTTGGCAAAAATGTAAATTTTATTGTATGGCAGAATTTTTCTTTAGGGCGAAAAACTCCTAGAATTGGGCGCAACAATTGGAGGACAAAAATTAGCAAAACGCAGATTTTATTGCGAATTTCGGCAAAATATCCCTTTGTTAACAGCATTTGCTCCGCAATCCGTTTTCAATCTAAGAATCTTCTAGAAATGTGCGAGGCAAGTTCAAAAAGTTCAAGTAGTTTCTTAAAGAACTTTTTTGAAAAAAGTCCCCTCAGATGACAAAACAGATTAGGCTCAAAAAAATATTTAAAAATCTTTTCAACGGAATCGTAATAATGAGATTTTTGATGCTGTTTTTTCTACTTTTTTCAAAAATTGATTTATGAAAACCTTAAATAACTGGGCCAAAACTAGGCAGATAAAGGTAACAAAACAGTAATGATGTACAAGACTGATTATGATTGCAAAATGATGGAATTGCTGAATGATTAAACCACATACAGAGCCATAAGAAATGATCCCACCCAGAAGTTAATGAGAAGAAACAATGCGATCATAAATAATTTATACAAACAGAAGAAAATTAACCTAAAGGAAAAGCTACGGTTGACATGTGCAGCGGCAAATGACCCAGACTCTACGGGGGAGGCCGTAGACTCTGGGTCATCCACAAGCCCAACACACCTCTCCGACCAATATCGCCATCCACAAATATTCCCTGTTACAAACTTTCAAAATTTATGGGAAATATATATAGAATATATATATATATAATATTCTAAGAAATATCACATCAGATACATACAATATAAAAAACTCGTATCAATTAAAAGAAAATCTCCAAGATTTCACAGTAGAAGCAGGTGAAATTCTAGTATCTTTTGATGTAATTTCATTATTTACGAATATCCCGACGCAGTTCGCCATACAAATTATTATGAAAAAAAATGGAAAACATTGGAAAACTACACCAACATTGCAAAAAATTATTTCCAGATGATACTAGAGTTTTGCTTAAGAGACAACAACTACTAGCTCATACCCAGCACACAAAATTGCAAGGAATTTGGCCCTGTCAAAATAAGTATTCTGATTTAGACTTATGGGATCTCGGTAGAAAAGTATTTTCCCACTATTATTTATGTGCAAAAAGTCATTCGTGTCCCAATTTTTTTTTTTTTTAAATACCAACACATCTTAATTCAACTTTGAATGATGTTCTTTTCCTTTCTCTTTCATCACCACCATCAAAAATATTATTATTACAACTCCGTTCAAATTTTTTTTTTAATATTTTTATGTAAATTTTTTAAGCTTAAACCGTTTTGTCATTTGAGGGAATTTTTTCAAAAAACATCTTAAATAAACTATTTTTATTCATAAAAAACTCCATTTTTGGAGGATTCTCAAATCGTCCCAGCTCGCTTAAATCTTAATATTTTTCCGAAATATTTTGGTGAACGTCTTAAAATATAATAGATTTTATAATTCCAATGGAAAAACAGTACCGATTTTTTTTTGTATGGGGAGTGATGCAGTCTAATATACATACATCATGTTCTTGCCAAATGTTCTTGCAAAAACGAACGAATGTATTATTATACATATAAAGTGTGCCACCAAATGAAAAAAGTTACATTGAATAAAAGAAGACTATGATTTGAGAAATTACCCTGCAGAAAATTGAATTAGTTTGAAAGTAATTTATAAAATACTTTATTTTCAATGATAACTAATTTAAGTTCTCACTACTTTACCTGCAAAGAACTTATTTATTTAACATGGCGATGTCCTAGGAAGCAGTCAATTGCCCTTTCCTGCATGTATTTTCAACTACTTTAAAATGAATTTGGCTTAACCAACTTCACAGTCAGTATGTTTCGTTTGAATACGCTTTCGTTCTGCACTTCACAGATGCTTTTTCATAACTAAGAAAAACCGAAATTAAAAATTAAATGAGATTTAAGCATGGACATTTTAGCAATTGTGGCAAACATCTTTGCACGCTCAGCTACAGCCAGACATGTAAATGTGCTTTCAAATGTTCAGTTTGAATCGTGTGCAAGCAGCAAGTCGACTGTCCTATCCTGCATTTAAATTCAACTACTTTAAAATGAATTTGGTTTACACAACTTTAAAGTCAGTGTGTTTCTTTTGAATTCACAGATGGTTTTTCATACTTCCAAGACACAAATTGTTTTTTTGAGTAAAAATAGTATCAAAAATCGAAACATTTACTCTTTGCATTTGTTTTAAAGTAGTCTTTCAAATAGTTGATTTAAAAAAAATTACTTGTTTCCGTCAGGGTAAAGTTCCACTTTTACCATTTTTATTGGTACAAATGAAATTCATTCTAGAATTGTTATATATATGAATAAAGTTATATACATATACATAAATATGTGCGTAAGGAATATTGTGTAAAAATATTTCACGCCAATATTTAATTACTTTTAAATTATATGACTTAAATAAAGTTTTGGCGTGCGAGTAAACGTATTAGCTGACTGTGTCTGGTGCTACGGGACGTATACGTTACACACACAAAGGCGGGTATATGAGCACGATTGGTTGAATCGCTATCGATTTTGCTATTTTTAAAATTTTTCAAGGTTTTTTTACAATTTTTTAAGATTCAGAACGGTTTATGGTCTAAATACACTTCAGATTTGTATTTAACGGATCAAAATACATAAGAATTATGCTTGGTTTAGATCCATAAATTTTTTTTTATTACCATTTATCCCATTTTAGCTATTTTTACGATTTACAAACAACTTTTTTTTTTCTTTTGTGTGCCGGTGAAATCTAAGTTGGTAAGAAAAGTTAAGATACAATATTTGTGCGTATGGATGTCTGATATAATAAAAAATCGGTCCCCAATTGTAAGCTGGAAGAATGCTGAGCTTGTACAAACATGCCTGTTTTGACGAACGATAATCGCCAATTTTCCGGCCCGTATCAATAAGTGGTCGTATTTGTCTCATTTTTTAACGAGGTAAAGTCTTGGGTATACTTTTCATTTTACATATTGTAAACTTAAGTAAAAACATGATTTTGCAATTTCAAACGTCATCCTTGCATGTCAATTGCGGTCCTTTAAATTTGAAAAAGAAATGGGATTTTACGTTTTTCATATAAGGATATAAATTGCGTGTCTGAGTGTATCAACCGGATCTATTCAGGAACCTTTAATCAATCTTCTGTATATCAAGGGCCAATAGTAGTAATTTGCACAAAATTGCACAATTAAAAAAAAAGTCGATTTAAAGTCAACCTTTGGTAAAGAAATAGATTTTTTTGTGTATTTTTGGTTAATAACATTTAGTCATTGGGATTTTTCTTATTTCGACAGACAGAGGCGCAACTATGGGTGGCATGGCTGGCAAAATGCCAAGGGCCCCCGAAGCGAGAGGGTCCCGGCCCTAGAGATCGCAAGCTCAGAAATATCTTAGCATTTTTAACAAAATACTTAAAAGGTATAATTTTTTTAGTACTTAAAATCACTTAAAGTGTGACACAACTAAAGACAACATGAGCATTTCGAAAAAATAGTCAACCAGGACATCGGCGTAGCCAGAATGAAATTTAGAGGGGGGCTCGACCCTATTAAGCTGGCATTTCAGGGTACTATTTTATATAGATATATATAAGAAAAATTTGAAAGTTAGGGGGGGCTCGAGCACCCCCCTGCCCCTACCTGGCTACGCCCATAAACCAGGACCGAGAACTAAAATGAACAATCAGTTGTATGGGAGCTATAAGTTATAGTGGAACGAGTTTGACGATTTCGACAAATGATTAATACATTATAAAAATACACTCGCTTACCAAATTTCTGTCGGGTATCTCGAAAACTGAGGGTCTAAATTGCGTTCAAACAGACAGATGGACTTGGCTAAATCGACTCAGCTCGACGTTCTGATCATTTTGGCAAACATTTATGTGGGTTTATATGTTCTTCTTCTGGTACTTCCAAACACTGGACCAAATTTATAATTACTATTTCATGTTCATGAAAGGTAACATTAAGGAAAAATCGTACGTTCGCGACCGGTACTTAAGCTTATAAATAAAAAATTAATAGAGATATTTCAACGCGAAATTAGATAGGAGGAAGTACCTTTGTTCCACTTCTATATAAAATTAATCGCTTTTGAATATTCTGTTTCATTCCACAGTTTCTTCTATTCATACGTTCGCGATCGCATATTTGTTGCTAACATATTGAAAAAAAAATCGAAAGATCATCCCTTTTGTACCAAAGATATTGTCAGCAAATATTTTGTGCACTAAGGGGCTGCCCATATATTACGTAAGGAAGTTTTCGCCTGTTTTAAGCCCCGCCCCCCTCCCCCCCTCCCATCACGTAATAAATTATAAGATTTAGTTGATCCCCCT